>NC_084744.1:16717548-16722029 GCF_033978785.1 Entelurus aequoreus | reverse complement strand
ATTTTTACTCTTTGATGACACGTTATTAAATTGATGCAGATCACCAAGAATACAAGTTTGCAGTGTCATTGGGATGTTTATATTTAGGAATGCTTCTTTTGTTATTTTCAACCATAGCTCTTTTATTCTCTGACATTCCCACAATAAATGAACAAGAGTTCCCTCAGCTGCCCGACACTCCATACATGATTTGTTATCTACTGCACCAATTTTAAACCGCTGAGAAGATGTAAAATACAATCTATTCAAAATCTTAAATTGACACAGCTTATTTATAATGCTTCTAAAGGGCTGATTGGCATTTTTCCAAATATCATTCCATGATATTTCATCTAAAATGTTTAAGTCGAGCATCCATTTCCGAACACACGCATCATTTGCATTTCTAGTATGATGTTCATTTATCATGCCATAAAATCTTTTAATTAATTTCTTAATTGTATCTTGATTAACAAGTGCATCTTCCAGTTCATGGCTATTCAAAGGCATTTTTTTACAGCGTGTTTTAAAGAGATAAAATTTAAAAAATGATTTGTAGGTATATTATATTGATCAACTAATTCATTGAACGGTTTAAAGTGTTCACCTGAGTCAAGATTTTCTTCCGTCTTCAACTTTTCATTCGGTTTAGCTATGGAAGGAAGCATGAATACTCTGTCAGCTGTTGGACACTGAAACATCTAACAACAACAGAAAAATAATTGCATTCCAATCACGTTAGCGGAGTAAGGAAACTACAGACATCCCAGCAAGTTATTAATAATGAAATAAGTAAAAAGGTTGATTACTGATTGTGAAATACTTTGCAATTAAGTGAATATTAAAACATTACATGTAGATCTAAATTAAGATCATACATTTCATTGCACTGGTATGTAATGACATGAAAAAGATGTGACGTGGGTTTAAAGTTTGTTCACACAAAAACATTTTTGTTAATAATTATTTTTGATATTTCGTCATCAATAGAAATAAATCTCAAATGAAAGAGTGAAAGCGTTAGCTTCATATCATTCAAGTAATTTTTCTGGGTTTTTTGTGTCAGGTTCAGTTGTTTTACCTTTTGAACAGTGACTCTTCATGTACATAACATAGCAACTGAAACTGATGATCAGAATGATGATGTAGGATACCATGGCAATTGTCTGGTGAGCATAAGATATTTTATCTAAACAGAAAAAAAAAAAGTCAAATTCATCAGTCAAATAACATTTAAATAATGTACAACCAGCATTTGAATATTTCACTTTAATCAATATTGATTATATTTACCCAGGAAGCAGTCCTTAGCAGTGAATGAAGTAATTTCATTGGTCAGAGGGTTGCTGACTTTACAATGATGAACTTGATCATCATCTTCATTCCTGACAGTTATTGTTAAACGTTGTCCAGTCTGCTCGTTTCCACCTGAGTTCCACTTAAAGTTTAACAAATGAGGATGTTTGGACTCTGCTGAGCACACGAGCATCGCCTGCTTTGTGTCGCTCATCTCACAGGATATGTTGGGTTTGGTTACTTTGTCTGTAACAAAACACAAAAGAAGGATCCAAAACATGCCATAATTTTTATTTTTTCGTTTTGGGGGGGTTCAATAGATTAATGCAGTGTTCAGTCATGTACACCAGTGTTCTTCAACCAGTGTGCCGTGAGATAGTCTGGTGTGCCGTGGGAGATTATGCAGTTTCACCTATTTGGGTTAAAAATATTTTTTTGAAAACCAGTAATTATGATCTGCAAATAATGTGTCGGTGCTGTCTAGAGCTCGGCAGAGTAACCATGTTATACCATACCATATCAGTGGGTGGCAGCCGGTAGCTAATTGCTTTGTAGATGTCGGGAACACGTCGTGTGAGACGACGATGGTTTGTCGTGATCACAATATGCAGGCGACAGCGGGAGGCAGTGTGCAGGTAAAAAGGTATCTAATGCTTAAACCAAAAACAAACAAAAGGTGAGTGCCCCTAAGAAAAGGCATTAAAGCTTAGGGATGGCTATGTAGAACAAAACTAAAACTTAACTGACTACAAAGTAAACAAAAACAGAAGGCTGGACGACAGCAAAAACGTACAGTGTGTGGAGCAGAGACGGCGTCCACAAAGTACATCCGTACATGACATGACAATGTCCACACAAAAAAAGATAGCAACAACTTAAATATTTTTGATTGCTAAAACAAAGCAGCTGCGGGGAATAGCGCTCAAAGGAAGACATGAAACTGCAACAGGAAAAGCCACCAAAATAGGAACGCAAGACAAGAACTAAAACACTTCACACGGGAAAACACCAAAAAACTCAAAATAAGTCACGGTGTAATGTGACAGGTGGTGACAGTACACCTACTTTGAGACAAGAGCTATAGTAATGCATGGTTGGTTATGGTTTAAATTTATATCCAACAACTGCGACAACGACTTTGTATTGTCTACGAAGTTAAATTTTTTAATGATTTCTGCTGGTGGTGTGCCTCCGGATTTTTCAATGGAAAAAATGCACCTTGGCTCAAAAAAGGTTTAAAAACACTGATGTACACAACAAATGTAACACAACTAACACAATTGCTAATGAACCGAGATCAGACAAGTTATTATTTATAGTGCTCAACATTTGTGTTAAATTATTTATGAATGGAAATGAACATTTACCTATAACCTCAATTGTATACTGAAGAGTATGCAGCTCTTGGTTTATGTTCATATACAGGTTATAGACTCCACTGTCTTCATATGTGGCGTTTTTAATGATAAGTTCTGCAGAGACCCGGTCCAGAGTGATTCGGTTCTTGTGTGGAGGATAGACAACGTCCACCGCGTCAATATACAATACCACGTCGCTTCCATTATGTAGCCAGTGAATCCCAAGAAGTTGTCCAAAAATGGATGGCACCAAGTGCACCTCCTGACCCTTCAGGAAATATTTCACATCCTGTGCAGAAACTGTGAAAGGGGAATAAACAGATAGATAGTCTTCAACTGTAGTGGTGCTCCATTAGGATCCTTTTTTTCTAAACAAAACCATCCAAAAAAAGATAAACACAGCATTATCCAGAAACATAATGAGAGTAATAACCATACTAACGAATGACATTTTTTTATAAAGCAGTTTTTGTAATCTGCTCTTTTACCGTCCTAAAATAACGTAACGCTATTGAATGGAGACAAGTCAAACACTGGTGCCAGGAGGAAGACGGCCACTCAGGCTGAAGCTTGTCCCTTTAGACCGCCCACAAGCTCATTGTTTGGCTCTCTGAAGTGCCTTCTTGTCAATGTGACAATGATGGACAGCACGCAGCAGCTGACCAATCAGCAGTCAGATGCGAGATAAGAACAAGTTGGCCTTCATATGACAATGTGAATCAGAAACAAGTCGGACAATAATCCAAACAAATGGTAAAAGGTAAATAGTCTGTATTTATACAGCGCTTTACTATACCTGGAATAATACCCAAAGCGCTTTACATTATGTCACATTCACCCACATTAAACTAAATCATAATGCAATCTTCAGAAAACAAAGTTAAGTTATTTATATCAATTTGATGATATTATTTTGTACACAAAATAACCTATTGAACAATGTGTGTCCCATCCACATTACTCCAAATCATGCATGTAATCCCATAAAACCACGGCCCCTGTACCAAAGCCTGTAGTGTCCCCCTCTCTTCTTTAATCCAAATGTATTTTTTGTGGCTGAAAGTAACGCAGAGATGCCAACCCTCCCGATATCAGGACTTCAACAGGAGAAGTGGGTTATAAAGACTGGTGGAGTCGAGCGATTACAATGTTGACTCATATTATTTACAGGTTTGCTGTAAATAATTTTGATTAATCACAGAAAAAGATTCCTTTTTAATCCATATGGTTTGTGTTGCATTTTGCATGAACAAATACCCACATTACATTAAAGTTGACCTGTAGTTCCTTTTGTGTTATCAATGTGCAAATTTAAGATTTAAGTACTTTGGTAATGTAGAGAATGCATATATTTTTAAGTGTTCTTTCTTTATCCATAGTCATGTTTAAAGCAGCTAATATTTTCCCATGTGTACACTTTGTGGTTTTTTTTTTATGTTTGTTAGTGAACTCTGTGTTTCACCTTGAAGGCCTGTAATCTCTGTTGGGAGTATAATGTACTCCCTTTTTGTGGAGGAGGCCTTATCAGTTTAGAACAAAAAGGCTGTATTTCTTTCTGAGCGGGAGGGGCTGTTTTCATACTAAATAAGATGATTCTTTCCGTTTGATTTTTAGACCGCTTCGTGCTGCTGCTATTATCGCACTGTAAGGGCTGGTCTCCTAAAGCTTTAGTAAAACTTGATAATATTGCTATTCTGTCTTGGTGGTTCTTCTTACTCAACATATATGTCATCCGAAAGAACTTGGGATTGACCATTGTGTTTTATTCCCTGAGAGGAAAACTGCTCGGACTCAACAGTAAGAAGAAAGCTCCTTCCTGCAGAGTGTACATGAAACTTTGTCAGTTCG
>NC_084744.1:16710048-16712548 GCF_033978785.1 Entelurus aequoreus | reverse complement strand
AGCTGTTGTGCGACAATTTTTTCGAGACTTTTCGAGATAAACGGAAGGTGGGACACCGGTCGGTAGTTTACCATGAGGTCAGGATCGAGGTTAGGTCTTTTGAGTAGAGGATGAATAACCGCTTTTTTGAATGCTAGGGGAACAGTGCCAGAGGAAAGTGATAAGTTTATAATATTTAACATTGATGGACCTAATAATACAAAAAGCTCCTTGATAAGTTTCCCAGGAATTGGGTCAAGTAAACATGTTGTTTGTTTTGTCCCATTTACACATTTTAACAATTCCTCCAATGTTATTTCATCAAAGACAGAGAAACTATTTTGGAGGGCGGTATCCGTCGTATATACAGTCGTATCTGTGTTAATAGAACCCAGTTGTAGCTGAGATGCATTGTCTTTAATCTATTTTCTAATGACTTCAATTTTCTTATTAAAGAAATTCATAAAGTCATCTGCTGAGTGGGTGGAGCTATTGGGAGGAGTCCCTTGTTGGGTTAGCGATGCTACTGTACTAAACAAAAATTTAGGACCATTTTTGTTGAGGTGGATGAGATTTGAGTAATATTTAGCTTTAGCTGAGGTAAACATGCGTTTATAAGTTATTAAACTATCACTCCATGCTTGATGGAAAACCTCAAGTTTAGTCGCACGCCATTTGCGTTCCAGCTTTCTACATGATAATTTCGGGGCTTTAGTTTGTTCTGTAAACCATGGGGTACGCCTTTTAGGGGCCCTTTTTAGCTTTAGCGGTGCTACACTATCAATGGTGTCGCGCAGGGCGTCGTTAAAGTTGTTAGTGAGGTTATCAATAGAGCCCACATAATTTGGGAATGGTGCCATTACCGAAGGCAGTAGGTCAGTAAGAGTCGTCGTTGTGGCAGCATTAATGTTGCGGCTGCTATAGTAGTTATTATTATTATTATTAGTTTGTTGACAATGAGTCAGAACTTCGAATTTTATAAGGTAATGATCGGACATTACTTTAGTGTACGGGAGTATCGTAACTTTAGAGGTGGTGACACCCCCGACAAGCACTAGATCTATCGTATTACCGTTGCAATGCGTGGGTTCATTTATTATTTGTGTAAGACCACAGCTATCAATTATAGTCTGGAGCGCCACGCATGGAGTGTCCGATGGGGTATTCATATGGATATTAAAGTCCCCCATTATGATTATATTGTCAGCGTGCGTCACTAGATCAGCAACAAACTCTGAGAATTATCTGATGAAGTCCGAATAGGGCCCAGGGGGGCGGTAGATAACAGCCAGGTGGAGAGGCAGCGGTGTGACAAACCTCCTAGTGAGCACCTCAAACGAGTTATATTTATTATTTAGGTTAGGTGTAAAATTATAGTTTTCATTGTATATTAGTGCAACACCCCCTCCCCTTTTAAGAGGACGGGCAACATGCGCATTGGTATAGTTAGGAGGAGATGCCTCATTTAGCGCAAAAAAATCGTCTGGTTTGAGCCAGGTCTCGGCGAGACCAACGACGTCAAGTTTGTTGTCTCTAATGACCTCATTAACTAATAACGTTTTGGAAGATAATGATCTTATGTTTAAAAAGCCCATATTATAGGTAGTGGGCTGTTTTGAGGATTGTTTGTTGAAATGATCCGAAGTAGCAATATTAATAATGTTGCTTTTATTTTGCGTAGTGCACTTTAAATAGTTTCGACCATATCTAGGAATTGATACGACGGGGATTTTCAGATTGTCTGCTTGATGCTGCGATAAACTGAACGCATCATAGTTAGCCACCTCAGTACAATGTATGTCTGCCTCTGACACCGTCACAAAATAAAAAACATTATGTGAGTTGTGTTTTATTCTAAGAGAATTGCTATGTGTGCAGGGATTATCCAGCCTGGCGCCGGCTAGTTCTAGTTTAAATGACTTCTTACCCGGACACTCCACGCTTCTTTGGTTAGCTTTTCCCTTTGTTGTTAGCCCCGCTCGGCATCCCCGCTCCTGCTTCCGCTTACACCGCTTACGTCGCCTCCATTGGCGGTCCCCGCTAATACTTGACTCCGCTGCTACAAAGGCCGCTCGATGTAGCCCGCGAAGTATTCCCATGCTAGCGAGGAGGACCACCGTACATGCATCTTTCAGTCTATAACGACCCGATCCATCCACATCCAGAATTGTCTGTCGGTCGTATGTGATCACAGAGTGTCCACGCTTTGAGCCAGCCATGAAATTGACAGAAATGACAGGTGTTTTTTGCCAAATCGCTCTACACTCCCAAGAGCGTTTGCAAGCCGCTGCCTTTAGGGCACCGCCATCTTGCCATCTTGCCATGTATATGTGTTTATATATATATATATATATATATATATATATATATATATATATATATATATATATATATATATATATATATATATATATATATATATATATATATATATATATATATATATATATATATATATATATATATATATATATATATATATATATATATGTATATATATATATATGTATATATATATATA
>NC_084744.1:16682548-16705048 GCF_033978785.1 Entelurus aequoreus | reverse complement strand
AACGATATACAGGCAGAGGCCGAGCCAGTTGCCGTGCCTTAATCACACCAAAAATATGTGGCAAGAGAATTGGTAGTGACCGACAAACAAAGTCTGACTTGTGTGATTGCCAACAAGAATTTCTCCAAGTACTAAATCACGTTGTGTTTGTGGCCCAAATACATATTAATTCATAACCTTTAATTACTGTTTTTTGTCTGGATTTATTTTTTATATTACGTCTGTCTCTGGGGAACCTATGGATTGTTCTAGGGTTGTTCCGATCAGAGTTGTATGCTGTCGTTTCCAATACCAATCATCCATGAGTGAGATTGGCCGATACTGATACTGATCACATGTATGAACTGTAAATGTTTCTATTTATTTATGGTGAGTGCTATTGGCAGTGCAACAATAGCCTTCTAATATTCCAACTACTTCCTATTCTTTTTTTATTACAAACAATTGTTTGAGCAAAACAAAGTAAATAATACACAATAAAAAAAACTACTATCTATTATCTTATAAATCCTTTTTTCCCCTCAAAGTCCTCCTGTGTCCAAGGAGTTATTCTCTAGATGTGTAAACATGAACAAAAAAAACAACAACAAACATTTAAAGAGATAAAATATCTACATAATAGAAATCCTTGGTCTAAAGTGTGTTACAAATTGACGACAAGAAGTAATTTTATGTGTTAGTTATTGCTATGAAGTGGACAAGGGGTAAGATTAAATCGGCTTTCCTTCTTCTGTCTACTTTTCGGACACGTTGTAAAGAGGAATGGAAACTATGTCATGTATTATATTGAAACTGTATACATGTTCGAAATTTTATCAACCAACCTAATCACTCTTGTATCGATCACACACTGATATTACCCTTGGTGGGGACACCACCAATTTATGGATCGATCCACCCTTCTGGTTGCGACAATGCTTACACGTCAACAGTTAAGAGCTGTTATATTGTCCTCTCTTTCTACTCTTATTGACCTAATTGTCCATTTCTGCTTACTTTCTGCTGTAACGCGGTTTCATTACCACTTCTTAAACTTGACGATAGACGTAATTCTTGGTGTTGTTTCAAGCTAGCAGGTTCTTTTGTTAGCTTAGCTAGAAAGTCTGCTCCTGCTTGCTCTCGGTGTGTAACATGTTTAACATTGTTGTAGTACTTGATAACGATACTTCAGATGGTAAGAAATGCAGTTTGTTTGCTGTATAGGAAGTAATTATTATTAACTTAAAGTGTCAACACAATTAGCTAGTCAACCGGGAGACTTAAACACAATATTAGCCAGAGGGGATCGGTGTTTGTGATCGGCATTTAAAGGTATTAGTTCAACAATAGCAATCAGGTACTTTGTCATGAAAATAGGCCAATACTGATCTGTGGTCGATCGATAGGCACATCCTTAGACTGTTCATGTCTTTGTAAACGTACTAAATTAGTAGGTGATCAAATATTTCCCCCAATTGTGGGAATTTGGGAGAAACAGTGTGGGTTTGTTGCTGGAGAGAGGCCTGCTCACAACTAAGGGATTAATCCTCCATTTTCACTGCTAGGTCACTGCTTTCATCGTATCATGTCGGGCTCCGGTCAGGGCTTCTCGTGGATCCTTCTCCTTGGCGGTAGTTGATTAAACTAGGTAAGTCATCGTTACTTTTCACATTTTTCCCAGCAGATTCCTTGGAAACTTGTTGATCCTTGTTGATATCAAGTTGAGTGGTAGTGTTCATGTCTGTGGAGGTCAAATGGGAATGAAGGCAATCAGAGGAAGCAGTGAGGTTTATGGCTGTTTCCACCCGCTCATCCACAGTCAACTTCTTGTTTGACCCTAAAACATACAAAAACTCATTTATAAAAACATATAAAGACAGTCTCTAATAAGAACACAAGTCAGATCTTAAATCAGAACATAAATGCAACAACTTTAGATCACCTAGGTCAAGCTTTTCTTTTGGTTTTAACTTTTTATTCCGTTTCTCTTTGGAAGGAAACGTGAATATAATGGACGAGAATAATACTAAAACATCTAAGGACTACACAAAAAGCTTGCCGTCAAAAGAAGAAATAACTAAAATAATTGATGAGTACTTGCTGATAGACAAGTCAGTTGTAATAAATGAAGATGAGGACATTGAATGCAGCTGTAAAATCAGAGTTGAACGATCATACCTTCTAATGATGCACTTTGTTCAAAATACTATATTCTTAATGTGCTGCACGTACAAAGATTAGTTAAAGATAGGGTTGGTACGGATGTGGTGAAAAAGTCAGGAACAATGTAGTTATGGTTCAAAGTTAGTGCAGAGACACCATTTTGATTAATGAATTATATTTGAATGTAGAAAAAATTAATAGTTCATCATCTGCTTAGATATTCCATATTGGATAAAAGAGTGGACCTTTTTAATCACTTATTTATGATTTTTGCCTTTTGTGTCATGTTTTGTTTTTCTTTTCAAATGGGTACCTTGCCATTTGTCAATCAGCACATGGCCCAAGATAATGAGGATCGAGAAGAGGAGCGTAGAGAGGATGATGATAGCAATTTGAACATCTGACCTTTTATCTGCAAAGAAACACAATAGTCAAACTCATAGCAACTTCTAAATGTACATTAAAGACAAATGGTAAAAGTTTGACAGTGTACCTCTGTTTTATTGTGTTTAGTTTTTGAGAAGTGGTCCCAAACAGTAGACTTTAACGACGGAAGGGAGTTCTTAAACTCTGACTTCTCCTTGGCACTATCGCTAACCATGACTCCCGCTCGCTAAAGACTGGGCTGTGCTGTATTTATTTACGGAGTAAACACAAGACTAATTTGAAAGAAATGTATTCTTTCTGCCCTTTACTCAATGTGTTTTGTGTGGGAACGTATTACGTTTCTGTACCATAACAAATCTTTCACACCAAAAAAACCTGATTTACCAAATGTATCTCCTGGCCCTTGAGTACATATTTTACATCTTCTGCAGCAACTGGGGAAGTGGCAGACTTAATCGCGTTATAAAATTACCTTCAAAGTCTTCAACTTCACCACAAATCGACAGCTCGATGGCAAAAACTACTACAAGGCTTATGATCTAAAAAACACACACCAAAACTGGTTTGGGAATTGAAGCAGGCACAAATGAAGCTTCTGTAATGTATTTTCCAAAGTGCCGACCTCAACCCCAATAGAACATTTTTGAACTACGCTGTGCCAGGAAAGCAATAACATTAAATTAACTAATTCTGCCAAAAAGGTTGTCAAATATCTAGCCACAATAATGACAGAAGAATGTTGATAGCTTCACAAGCGTGAGTGAGAGGAATGTACTGTTTTGTATTTAAAGGGGAACTGCACTTGTTTTGGAATTTTGCCTATCGTTCATAATCATTATGAAAGACATGACGGCATATCCTTTTTTTTGCATTCTAACTTGTAAGTAAACGTAAATAAAAGTTTGCTGACAGCGCAGCCAATGGGAGGTTCTCTATTTCGCCCAAAAAATCCAATAAAAAAAACATTCAAAAATCACCATCAATACTCTATTTACATTCGGTGACTTTAGTATTAACCGAGTATTAGTGATATTGTTATTATGAGTGCTAACGGAGTGATCACTTCTGTGTGTCCATATGTTTAAAATCATCGAGTGGTGTACTGTTTCCTCGCTTCCTTGCTCCGTGTAAGTTTATTCTAGATCATAAACCATGCATCTCACCTGGACAGAAGACGTCCGAGTAGGTATTCCGACAAGTTGATACACTTTGACAGTCATTTAGGACCCGAAAATGGCAAGAACAGCACTTAAAGATGCTTGGTAACACCCGCCACCCTACCCTGTTTCTTTAAGAATCATTCTTCACCAAAATGGGAATATATGAACATCCTAGCAGTCGGCATCCTAATGACAGCAGACCTTGTACAATAAGTGATGTTTTATTATGTTTGTTGGCTCTCATAAAGTCTGCAGTGAGGAATAATCAGTGATGTAGAAAAAACAAAAAGCAAACGTTGTGATGCGTTTTTTTAAATTAATGTGCCGTGTATGCTTAAAATGATCACAATACGTAAATATGAAATATTATAAATGTGCCCGTTACTATATTACATACTGTATATACTTACATCATGTATATAAAATCTTAATGGAGGTGTTTGGATGTTTTTTAAGGGCTTTATAAGTAGACTTGCGCGGCTCCAATGGGCTCCATTGTAAGCAGACTTTTGATCGCATTTATGTAATATTTAGAATGAATCATAAAGAATAACATTCATCATCATGTCTTTCATAATGATTGTGAACGATATGCAAATGTCCCAAAAAAGTGCAGTTTGCTTTCAAACCTGATCATTTATAATATGTATTGTAAAATTCACCATATAAAATGGTTGGACTAAATCATGAATTGCAGACACTTGATATGATCTTAATTCCCATGAGTGTAGGTAAACATGTAGTTTACATTTGACCAACATTTATTTTATTTATAACATTAAATAAATAAAACATTCTGGAACATCATTATTGTATCTTTATCAACACGTGTTAATTAGACTTTGCATTTTGCAGTTTGTTTTCTTTGATTTAGCTTGGTAGCAAAACGCACAACAGGTGCAACGCATCACATCAGATCTTCTGTCTACCTGTCCAAAGTCTACATTTCTAAATAATTATAGAAAAAGCAACAGCAGAACTTACTTGCAGTGAAAATACTCACGAGAGAGACCAAGATAGTTAATGATCTTTTGATAGCTTTTCACTGAACACAAGTGAACACAAGAACAACTAAACTGGGTATGATATGTCAAAATAAAAACCAGATAAACCAAAACATCTGATTTTCTAATCAGATTTTCACAGTAAGAGCATAGCCGGAGCATTCATGCTATGTAATAACTTTTAAATAATGTACGACTTACATTTGAATATTTCACTTCCATCATTATTGATTATAATTACCCTTGAGGCAGTCCCTCGTGGTGAATGAAGCCGTTTCACTGGTTAGAGGGTTGCTGACATCGCAACGATAAACTTGATCAACATCTTCATTGCTGACAGTTATTGTTAAATTTGGTCCAGTCTGCTCATTTCCATGCAAGTGCCACTTAAAGTTTAACAAATGAGGATGTTTGGACTCTGCTGAGCACACAAGCGTCGCCTGCTTCGTGTCGCTCATCTCACAGGATATGTTGGGCTTGGATACTTTATCTGTAAGAAAACAGTAGAAGTATCGTAAACATGAGGCTAGACATATAATTCAGTTTTTTTGCAGAACCTCAGGCAAGAAAAAAAGTTTATTTTGTGAATGGAAATGTAAAACGTACCTATAACCTCAATTTTATACTGGAAAGTATGCAGCTTATTGTTTATGTTCAAATTCAAGTCACTGTCGTTATGTGTGGCGTTTTTGATGGTGAGTTCTGCAGAGACACAATCCAAAGTGACTCTGTCCTTGTATGGAGGATACACGTTCTCCGTGCGAAAAAACAATACCACATCACTTCTATTATGTAGCCAGAGAATTCCAATCGGTCGTTCGGAGATGGATGGCACCAAGTGTACGTCCTGACCCTTCAAGACATATTTCACATCCTGTGCAGAAACTGAGAAATAGACATGCATTGTCAGAATGATACAAACATGCTCAAATATATAAATACAGTAACCTTAATCTTATAATAAGTATTACCGATGCAGTCCTTTGGCATCGTCTTCAGTTCAACCGGATAAAATAAACTGAAAAGTGGTCCAATATCCAGCCAGAATTCCTATACACCACCTACGGCTACAAAAAGTGTCCATTTGAGGTAAATCTACAGTAGCAGTGAGGTCGCGTGGACATTTTTAAAGGAAGAGCATTCTAAATGAATTCAAGCTTTTGCACCATTTTTATTTTTTTATTTTTGAAAGAGTATGTTGTATAATCACTTCACTCTACAAAACGACCCCATTTACATGATATTTATTCAAATGACACATTTTGGTAAAACTATATTTTACAAACCCTAAAACCAGTGAAGTTGGCAGGTTGATGCAATCGTAACTAAAAACAGAATACGATGATTTGCAAATCATTTTCAACTTATATTCAATTGAATAGACTGCAAAGACAAGATACTTAACGTTCGAACTAGAAAACTTTATTTTTTGCAAATATTAGCTCATTTGGAATTTGATGCCTGTAACATGTTTCAAAAAGGCTGACACAAGCGGCAAAAAAGACTGAGAAAGTTGAGGAAAGCTCATCAAACATTTATTTAGAACATCCCACAGGTGAACAGGCTAATTGGGAACAGGTGCGTGCCATGATTGGGTATAAAAGTAGATTCCATGAAATGCTCGGTCATTCACAAACAAGGATGGGGCGAGGGTCACCACTTTGTGAACAAATGCGTGAGCAAATTGTCGAACAGTTTAAGAACAACATTTCTCAACCAGCTATTGCAAGGAATTTAGGGATTTCACCATCTACGGTCCGTAATATCATCAAAAAGTTCAGAGAATCTGGAGAAATCACTGCACGTAAGCGATGATACTACGGACATTCGATCCCTCAGGCGGTACTGCATCAAAAAGCGACATCAGTGATTAAAGGCTATCACCACATGGGCTCAGGAACACTTCACAAAGAACACGGTCACCCTTGTGAAAGAGATCTTGATCTCAATGGGTTTTCTTATCTGGTTAAATAAAGGTTCTACTGTCAGTAACTGCAGTTCATCTCTACATCTGTAAGTGCAAGTTAAAACTCTCCTATGCAACGCGAAAGCCATTTATCAACAACACCCAGAAACGCTGGGCCCGAGCTCATCTAAGATGACCTAATGCACAGAGGAAAAGTGTTCTCTGGTCTGACGAGTCCACATTTGAAATTGTTTTTGGAAACTGTGGACGTCGTGTCCTCCGGACCAAAGAGGAAAATAACCATCCGGATTGTTCTAGGCGCAAAGTTCAAAAGCCTGCATCTGTGATGGTATGGGGGTGTATTAGTGCCCAAGGCATGGGCAACTTACACATCTGTGAAGGCACCATTATTGCTGCAAGGTACATACAGCTTTTGAAGCATAATATGTTGCCATCCAAGCATTGGTATCATGGACGCCCCTGCGTATCTCAGAAAGACAATGCTAAGCCACGTGTTACAACAGTGTGGCTTCGTAGTAAAAGGGTGTGGGTACTAGACTGGCCTGTCTGTAGTCCAGACCTGCCTCCCTTGAAATGTGTGGCGCAATATGAAGCCTAAAATACGACAACGGAGACCCCGGACTGTTGAACAAATTAAACTGTACATCAAGCAGGAATGGGAAATAATTCCACCTAAAAAGTTTCAAAAATTGGTCTCCTCAGTTCCCAAACGTTTACTGAGTGTTGTTAAAAGGAAAGGCCATGTAACACAGTGGTAAAAATGCCCCTGTGCCAACTGTTTTGCATTGTGTTGCTGCCATTAAATTCTAAGTTAATGATTTTTTGCAAAAAAAAAACTACCGTATTTTTTGGATTAGAACTCGCAGTTTTTTTCATAGTTTGGCTGGGGGCGAGACTTATACTCTGGAGAGATTTTTGTGTGAAATTATTAACACATTACCGTAAAATATCAAATAAGATAGAAGAGGAAGTGGCGCGATGTCTACCTTTGGAGTTGGCAGAGTTGTTTAGAAGCAACACAGAGGAAGAAGATTTCATGGGATTTAGTGATCAGGAGTGACAGATTGTTTGGTAAACGTATAGCATGTTCTATATGTTATAGTTATTTGAATGCCTCTTACCATAATATGTTACGTTAACATACCAGACACGTTCTCAGTTCGTTATTTATGCGTCCTATAACGTACACTTATTCAGCCTGTTGTTCACTATTCTTTATTTATTTTAAATTGCCTTTCAAATGTCTATTCTTGGTGTTGGATTTTATCAAATACATTTCCCCAAAAAATGTGACATATACTCTACTGCGACTTATATATGTTTTTTTCCTTCTTTATTATGCATTTTCAGCCGGTGCGATTTATACTCCGGAGCGATTTATAATTCGAAAAATACGGTAGTTTCTCAATTCGAACATTACATATCTTGTCTTTGCAGTCTATTCAATTGAATATAAGTTGAAAAGGATTTGCAAATCATTGTATTCTGTTTTTATTTACAAATTACACAAGGTGACAACTTCACTGGTTTTGGGTTTTGTACATTATACCACTATTTATTTTAATCAAAATAATAGTCATCATTTCTGGAAGTTTTCATTATGGTATCTTTTTCCATATGGACAACAGAGCTACCATTTTGCACCTATTTAATTTAGTTTAGTAGAGAAACACACATTTCCATTATATTCTACCTACCTGCTCTTGCCCACCTGTCCAAAGTCTACATTTCTAAAGATGTATAGAAAAAGAAACAGCAGAACTTACCTGCAGTGAAAATCCACATGAAACAGACCAGGACATGTTGGTAGGCCATTGTAGACAATTTAGTTTCACTGATTTTACCAAACTAGTTAATGATCTTTTGATACAATACCTTTCACTGAATACAACAACAAGTAAACTGGGTGTGATTTGTCAAAGTGAAAGCCGGATGAACAAGGGCATGGTTTTCTTATCAGTAGATTTTCACTGTAAGAGCACAACCAGAGCAAATTCATGCTATGTAATGTTATCGTAAAGTATATTATACAGCTGATCTAAATATGTAGGAACTCTAACATGTGTCTTACACTTTACATCACAGTTTTGTATTTTAACATTGATATTGGTAACAAGATGTTTTAATCTGAAAAAAAAGTCTGCATGATTACTTTTTTATATGCATGGTCTGATAGTGCACCTGAAGGTTAAAGTTCACTGGAATTATATCTTTACCAGAGGAACAATATTATATTGTACATCAGAGCAACATGTTGTACATACACAGATTTATATTTCACATTTAAATTTACAGTGGATGACAAAGTATTTGTGTCAGGAAATATTTCTATATTTTATATTATCAAGTATGTTAAACAGCTCATTGTATCCCATTGGGTTGAGTTTTTTCTAGCCCTGGTGTGGGATCTGATCTGATCTGATGATGTCATTGTGGCTTGTGCAGCCCTTTGAAACACTTGTGATTAAGGGCTATGTAAATACACTTTGATTGATTGATTGATAATCGAAATATCAGAGTTTTGTGTTGTAACATTGATAGATGGGTAATGAGATCTTTTAATCTAAGAAAACAAAAAAACTGCATGATATTTTTTATAACCAATCTGAAATATAACATATAATATAATATCACACGTTTGCCACGTGTGATATTATCAAGATTATGGTTAACTAGGAAATATGTTTATAACGGACATGGTAACATGAATACATGATGCAATCACAAATCACTAAACAGTCCATTATCACAATGAATGTTGCAGTCAAAATGAAATTGTGTGTCGTTATTTGTATTTTATTTTTAACATCATGGCCAGCACAGCAGAGTATAATATTAGCAAGAAACAGGAATAATCCAGCAAACACACCTTTTACTCACAGGACGACAAATATGACCCCTAAGGTCTTTTTTATCACACATTTCTTGTGTGAAGTCTGCTACGTCAGCATTGCCACAACATATTTGTTCGACACAAAATAACAAGAGTGACAATGCTTGTCTTTCAGCGTGGAAAAGCAAGGTCGTCATACGTTCTCACTGGGACTCGGGCGTGGACGCTATCTTTTGCAAGTGCGTGTAGGACTTGAGGAGTGTCACGCTTCCATGGTGCGACACACCCATGGGCAAAGCGCATTCCTCTGTGAGGACACCTTTATCAACATCCCAGCACATCACCGTGGAGACCACGTGGTTCTTGTTATCCCGGCCTCCCGTGATGAAGAGTTTGTTGTTGCAGGCAGCGATGGCGCAGCTCGCCCTCTCTCCCAGACGGCTCACAACGGACCAGGAGTCTGACAGAGGGGCGTAGCAGTACATGGTGTGCATAGCGCCACCTGTGGGGACACCATGGATGACAAACATCCACTGAAGACAAAAACGGATGTTTGCGTCGTCAGAGCCAACTTGCCGACAACGTAGATGCAATTCTTGAAGCAGACTGCATTGGTGCACTTGGTTCCCACAGGAATGGGCGCCCTCAGCTCCCAGAAATCTGTTCCAGGTTCCCAGCTTTGAACCAAATCGGTCGCCAGTTTTCCGTTTGGCCCGCCACCGATCACGTAGATCCATCTGTCAAAGCTTGCAGCAGCAAAGGAGCTCACGCCCACCGCGAGGGGCGCCACCTGCATCAAAAGTCAGTAGAACCCTCACATTTCAGCAACCATTGTATTTTCCCAAGCGACAACTTGGAAGTACTTTAGCGTAGTCCGTGTACAGTTTGTACTGCAGTATACAGATACTATACACTGAACCCCAAACTGAAAACTTCAATGTGACCCCTTTCTCAAGGGAGGCTCATGCTCTGCTTCACATTGTCACATGCATTCATGTTTCCTGATTGGATTGTAGCACTCAGGCAGCCCGACAACATGACACTACCTCCACCATGCTTGACTGTAGACAGGACACAATAGTCTTGGTCCTCACTTGACTTGGTATTTGGACGATAATGTCTGTGTGTTGACTTACAGTCATGGTCAAAAGTTTACATACACTTGTAAAGAACATAATGTCATGGCTGTCTTGAGTTTCCAATCATTTCTACAGCTCTTATTTTTTTGTGATGTAGTGATTGGAGCACATACTTGTTTGTCACAAAAAACATTCATGAAGTTTAGTTCTTTTATGAATGTATTATGGGTCTACTGAAAATGTGACCAAATCTGCTGGGTCAAAAGTATACATACAGCAATGTTAATATTTGCTTACATGTCCCTTGGCAAGTTTCACTGCAATAAGGCACTTTTGGTAGCCATCCACAAGCTTCTGGTTGAATTTTTGACCACTCCTCTTGACAAAATTGGTGCAGTTCAGCTAAATTTGACTTGTTTCTTCAGCATTGTCCACACATTTAAGTCAGGACTTGGGAAGGCCATTCTAAAACCTTAATTCTAGGCTGATTTAGCCATTCCTTTACCACTTTTGATGTGTGTTTGGGGTCATTGTCCTGTTGGAACACCTAACTGCGCCCAAGACCCAACCTCCAGGCTGATGATTTTAGGTTGTCCTGAAGAATTTGGAGGTAATCCTCCTTTTTCATTGTCCCATTTACTCTCCCATTTAAGCACCAGTTCCATTGGCAGCAAAACAGGCCCAGAGCATAATACTACCGCCACCATGCTTGACGGTAGGCATGGTGTTCCTGGGATTAAAGGCCTCCCCTTTTCTCCTCCAAACATATTGCTGGGTGGCCATGGATGAAGTGCTGGCTGTGCAGAGTCGCGACCCGGGGTGGACCGCTCGCCTGTGCATCGGTTGGGGACATCTCTGCGCTGCTGACCCGTCTCCGCTCGGGATGGTCTCCTGCTGGCCCCACTATGGACTGGACTCTCACTATTTTGTTAGATCCACTATGGATTGGACTTTCACAATATTATGCTAGACCCACACGACGTCCATTGCATCCGGTCTCCCCTAGATGGGGGGGGGGGTCACCCACATCTGCGGTCCTCTCCAAGGTTTCTCATAGTCATTCATATTGACATCCCACTGGGTTGTGAGATTTTCCTTGCCCTTATGTGGGCTCAGAACCGAGGATGTCGTTGTGGCTTGTGCAGCCCTTTGAGACACTTGTGATTTAGGGCTATATAAATAAACATTGATTGATTGATTGATTGGGTATTGTGGCCAAACAGCTCAATTTTAGTTTCATTTGACCACAGAACTTTCCTCCAGAAGGTCTTATGTTTGTCCATGTGATGTGAGATGAAAGTGTATGTAAACTTTTGACCACGACTCAATGTTCACCTCATGTTGAGGTAAGTAAATGTTGGTGCTTTGTGGAACGTTTAGAATGAAATTGCATCCACGCTTACCTGCGTCCAGCGGTTGTGGAAAGGATCATAGGCCTCTACGGAGTCGAGCCTTTTGACGCCATCAAACCCGCCCAATGCGTACACCTTCCCGCCTTGGACTGCCATCTTATGTCTCCAGCGCCCGATTGTCAGAGGCTCGATTCTGATCCACTTGTCCAGAGCGCCGTTATATTTCCAAACATCCCTCTGAGTCTCTTTACCTCCTGGAGTAGCATGACAGAAGCAAATGTAAATCCCCTAATTTTTTCACCCGAAAAAGTACACTAGACAAAACTTGGCATCTACAAGGGAACAAATGAAGAAACTAGAATTTGGCCCACAAGCCTGCAGATGAACAACTCAGTTCTTGTCCTGATTCATTCATTCATCAATAAAGAAGTAAGACTGGACATTTTGTGTTGGTTAATTATCTTTTTGAACAATCCCCTGACTGAGATAACATACGATAGCATAGAAAAACATGAGTAAGGTGTCAGATTTTTTAATTTTTTTTTTTTTTTTAATGTCCTGCCCAGCTTCTCGGGCAAATCATATAGCAGATGTAGATGCCCATATCGGCTGCTCAGATTTACTTTACAAAAGAGAAGTGTAGGATACTTCTCTTGTTGCCTTACTTGTATTTTGACTTTATTAAATGTATTTATATTATCATTTGGTGCAGCCGGGCCGGAGCAGGAGGGGATAGAAAGAGACAAAAAGGAAGACAGAGGGGGGAATTGTGGGGACAAGAGGGGGATTAGACAGAGAGACAAAAACAACAACAACAACAACAACAACAACAGAGCAACATCAGCAAATACGACATGTACAGATATGATGGTAAAAGTAATAGCAAATAAGCAGTTAGCGAAAATAAAATAAAAAATACAGAAATGACAATGAGCATTATTACACTAAAAATGGAGCAATATGAATACCAATAGAAATAGTGCTATTGATAATAAACAATACCAATACTTTACCTTTATTATCAACAATACAATTGTTCAAATGCAACAATACATATACGTAATGATAACTTGAGATACGAAAGAATGCAGAAAAATGGAGGGGAAGAAAGAGAAGCAACCTACATTAACCTTGTAGATTGTTATAGTAACAATAGATTAAGCTTTGTCAGTGTGCCATGTGTTATACCCAGTTTACCCTAGGGCAACAACGTTAATATATGTTTGATGAAACGTGATTATGTGCATGAGTGTATGTGTGCATATGTACTTGTATATGTACAGTATGTGTATATGTGTGCTTGTACAGTGAATGTATATGTACAGTATGTGTATATGTATGTACAGTGAATGTATATGTACAGTATGTGTATACAGTATGTGTGTTTGAACAGTGAATGTATATGTACAGTATGTGTATACAGTATGTGTGTTTGAACAGTGAATGTATATGTACAGTATATGTATGTGTCTGTTTGTACAGTGAATGTATATGTGTAGTATGTGTATGTGTGTGTTTGTACAGTGAGTGTATATGTACAGTATGTGTATATGTATGTTTTTACAGTGAATGTATATGTACAGTATGTGTATACAGTATGTTTGTATAATGAATGTGCGTGTGGATGTACGGACTTTGAGTGTGTAAATATGTACTGTATTTGTATATGTATGTGGGAGCGTAGGTACCTATGTATGTATGTGTGTATGTATGTATGTGAGTATATGTGAATTTTCATGTACAATACATTTGACTCCCAGTGTGTGCGGGAGCCAGAGTACGGCCCCAGCCTCCCCGAGAGCCCATCCCACAAACAGTAGGTGTGGTGCCCAGGGAACCAGGAGCCACCGCCCCCACGCAGCCAAGCCGGACAGCGACAGAAACCCCAGAGCCTGGCCCACCGCGCCGCCCACAAGGGCCAGCAGCAGGCCGCAGACAGACGCACCCGGCAGAGGACAAGGCACGAGAAAAGCAGGGGGCAGCCAGACCCCAAGCCAGCGAGAGACCACACCCCACACGGACAGAAAGGCGGGACGCCCCGCCCGAGGGGCCCGGCGACCCCCCGCAACCGGACGGGAAGACCGCCTCCGCCCCACCGGCAACAGGGCCCCCACGAGCTACCACTTTGACTCCAACTCCAGAGATTACCACTGTATGTTTTATAGTTGGTTCGATCCCCGGCATCGGCCATCTGAGTCACGTCCGTTGTGCACTTGAGCAAGACACTTCACCCTTGCTCCTGGTGGGTCGTGGTTAAGGCCTTGCATGGCAGCTCCCGCCATCAGTGCGTGAATGTGTGTGTAAATGGGTGAATGTGGAAATAGTGTCAAAACACTTTGAATACCTTGAACGTAGAAAAGCGCTATACAAGTATAATCCATTTACCATTACTTTATCAATAATTTGATCGTGCTAAAAAGTCAAAAAATCCATCTGACGACAACAGATTGTTAAAGATGACTGTTTTAATGCATGGATGTATTTGATCTACCCTACAATAACTTTACTTCTGTCTTGAATTACCATCATTCAGTCGCGATGGGAAGCTAACAAGCTGAATAATCAAGCTTTATTGCAGACTTCAACGTCCAAGTAGACATACAATCACATACAGTACATAAAACAAAGAATACAGTATAAAAGGCATTATCACATATTATTAAAACAGTGCGTGTGCATATTCAGTAAAGGCATCTAATGAATAAATAAAAGCAGCAATAAAAAAATATACTTTAAAAATGCATCTACACATTCTGTTAAAGGCACAGATACCGGTGTTTCCATATATAGGATTGGTACCTAAGAGAACTACACCTAGGATTGGTTATCTGTATAATAAGATAATTCTCGGACCCCTGCAGTCTACATATAAATGTAAACATCAGTTTTCTCAGAGTGGCGTGGAATGTGTTTATCCCTAAATCACAAAAAAGCTTGCTGGCATTACTACCCCTGGGCTTTCTGAGCAGGATTCTGTGACAATATACAACCTAGAGTTTGCTCAAAATCTCTTTTTTTAACCTCACCCAGAGGGGTGCCGTGTACATAGAAGTGCAGTAAGTTCGAAACAAGTACACCTTCGCTTTATCAGAATAGTAGTGAAATTTTCTCACCAACGTTTTGGCTTTGACATACAGCATTCTTCTCTGCCAAAGCATGTAAGCATCGTCCTCCATCTTGTCATTGATGATGTGGCCTACATATTTTACATTGTTGCACACAGACGGGGTTTGCCCAGACAAGTAGAAACCTGGAAAATTAAGATGTTGATCCTCCTTGATCCTACATATCATTACCATACTCTTTGTGGCAATATACTCAAACTTGACTCCATAGTCTGAGCATATGTTAAGAAACCGTTGGAACCCTGCACTACTGGGAGATATAATGGCCAAATCATCAGCGTACATAAAGTTGTTGATTAAGGTGTTCCCAATTGTGCACCCTGTTCTGCAGTCTCTCAACCGACTTGACGGGTCATCCATATACAGGCTAAAAAGGCCTGGTGATATAAGCCCACCCTGCCGTACCCCATTGCCAACTCTAAGAGAGAGGATAAACTACTCCCCCATTTTACCTGCATCGTCTGCCTGACCAATATGCCAGAATACGTATGATGCTACCCGGAACACCCCTATGCTTCAGCTTGGTGAAGACTTTGTGATGGTTGACTCTGTCAAATGCCTTAGATGCATCAATAAAACCTACCAACATTGTAGAGCCCTGTGCTCTGTATTGTTCTACTGCTTCTTTTAAAACATAAATACACAAGTCAATGCTATGCTTGCTCTTACAGCCAAATTGGTTGTCTGTGGTGTAACTAAGATCCCCAACTCTGTATATTATCACACTTTCTAGCACTTTAGATAGTATGCTGGCTCGGGCGATAGGTCGATAATTGTCCATACTCCCTACCTTACCAGCCTTGTCTTTAATGACTGGTACTAAAATAACTGTCAGCATAACATCTGGCAGGATGCCATGCATTACCAACCCTGTAAAACAGCTACCCTCAGGCTTTATCAGCTAGTTGCCTGATGGCTTGTGAAATGTCATGGGGGCTGATGTGTACCACTTCCTCCTCTATGTTGCCTGTATAATATGGCTCACTTCTGACTCAGTTGAATAGCGCAGCATAGTGCTGTCCCCATAGTTCAGTTATATTTCCTCCACCAGATACACCCTTATTGTTACATGGCAATGCTGCTTTAACCCTATTTATATTTGTAACTTCCTTTCAGAAGCCAGTGACATTGCTGTCAAGCGGTTTCCACTCCTTAGAGTCAACTCTCAAGGCTTGCTCATGCTTGCCAACAAAGCGCACTACATATTTGTATCTAGTACAAATATGTCATCTAGTATTGGTTAGCTTTTTATGCACAAGAACAGGTCCCTGTCTAGATTTACCAGCAATAACCCAGGCCGTAAGGTATGCCTTAGCCTCTGCATGTGGGCCAGCTACATACCTGTTCCACCCAGGCTTAGTGTTTTTAGCTTTACTAAGACGAGTGAGTAGAGGTCTGCTGGCCTCTAGTAAAGCATCCATCCATCCATCCATCCATTTTCTAGGGGGGGTGCTGGAGCCTATCTCAGCTGCATTCGGGCGGAAGGCGGGGTACAACCTGGACAAGTCGCCACCTCATCGCAGGGCCAACACAGATAGATAACATTCACACTCACATTCATAGGGCCAATTTAGTGTTGCAGATCAACCTATCTCCAGGTGCATGTTTTTGGAGGTGGGAGGAAGCCGGAGTATACGGAGGGAACCCACGCAGTCACGGGGAGAACATGCAAACTCCACACAGAAAGATCCCGAGCCCGGGATTGAACTCAGGACCTTCGTATTGTGAGGCACATACCGTGCTGCCCTCTATTAAAGCATACACATTACAATTGTACATTTCACAGAGGTCATCACTGTGAGAGGTGACATTACAGTTGACATTGGAACCCAGAATGGCATGCATAGGTTAATGTATTTTTGCTCAGGAGTTCATCTGCTCTCCTACAATACAATAACACATTATCTGAGGAGAGTTTAGACCAGTCTATCTTGTCCTCACTTCCGCTATTGTCCTCCCTCATTGTCTCAGGGAGACTGCCAGTGTCAAGCGTGATCTCAACAGAGCAATGATCAGTTGTAGTGGCTTCATACAGTACTTTCATAGACCCAAGCGTTGCATGAGCATCTGCAGTACAAATCAGTTGATCAAGCCAGCTAGTTGTTCTGTGGGCTTCACTGTAATAAGTGAAGCTGTCCGCAGGTAGAAACACCTGACTAGATAGTACCAGATTATTGTCTTCACACATCTTGATCATGTGCTTGGCAAAGGAGGAAGCCTTATCAGAAATATCAGCATTCATGTCTCCCACAACATAAATGGTCGTGCAACAATTATCATCAATAAAAGAGTCAATAAATGGCAGCCTATTCACATAATCATTATCATTATATCTAGGTGTGTAGAATTATAAACGGACTCATCCTGACCTGAACACCAATGCACCAGTCAGTTTCCAGTCTGACCATAATAATCACAGAATCAAACCTTTTATGCCACAAGATAGCCACGACCCCAGGAATTCTCCCTCTGATAATGAATGCCCTTAGAGAGATCTGTAGTTGACTCTCCAGCACCGTGAAAGTCATCATGAACAGAATTCAACCTCCCCAAATCCTGTTTGGAGAGGAATATGTCTTGTAAACATAGAATGTCACAATTTTGAAGAAGTTTATCCACCACAACACGTCGAGCTCTGTCCCCTGCGCTGTTACTTGCGCGCAACCCCTGGCAGTTACTTGAGACAACATGCATTAGAGTTTCCTGAGGATTCAGCCACAGCTTTGTTTCTCCCCACATAAATATTGCTAGCAGAGGCTCTGTGCCCACGGGGATTAAAATACTTCCTAACATACACTCCAGCTGGCCAGATTAGGGGACTGTACATGTCAGCTACTTCTTTACAGTCTGCAAGGCATGAAATTAGCTGAGTCTGCTGCCGTGCGATTCTATCTTCCTACATGTCACAGACTTATTGGCCAACTTCTCAGATAGATAAGTGCACAAAGTTTCACCATGCACATCCGGAGAGAATTTAGTGCCAATTATACTCACTTGCTTAGTCGTGATCACTGATGTGGCTCTCTGTGCCGGTGCCAATAATTCCTGTAGGTCTATTCCTCTGCTCGCGGCCTCTCGAGTGGGTACGGGTTGCATCTTGGGTGTAACGTTAATGTTCGGCTTTTTAAGTCCATTGCTCACGACAACACTCCACGGCGGTGACTTGGCCGGTGTGTGGGGCTGAATGCTCTCTGTATCCGCCGCAGCCGGAAGGAGTAACGCCATCTCTGCCTGCTGAGTAGGCCTCCACACCGTCACCTGTCACATACCCCCTGCAGCAGTCCCGTGGCCACGGTCTGTGTAGCTCTACTCCATGGCTGTCACTTGGCAATTCACAGCCACAGTAGCTGCCGTTAGATTCTCATTTATATCCGACTGTGCTTCAATGGTCCTCCGCAGCCCAGAAACTTCACTGCTCAATTGCTCTATTCTTCTGAGCAGGGCCGAGGCTTTGATATTTCCAAAGCCAACAGGTGAGAGCTTAGACATATTGTCCCCAAACTCATTAAACAAGCTCAAGCATGCTTTTGCGTTTTTGATGTCCTTGTCTTTCCTCGTGTGATAAATCGTTTGTTGTGTAGTCGTCAGACATACTTCAAACAGGAAGCCCTTCGACTTTGTAATCCATTCCGATGGAAAGTTGTTATCAGCCAAAAGAATGATTTAATTATGGTCAAAGGTCCTCATTTTGTCAGAAATAAAGTTCAAGAACTCATCTATTACATATATTTTCCCACATTGGTTTTCGGGAAAACTGCAGGATTAGCATTAGGGCAAGGAGTGTTTTCTCCCAACACACTGCCACCCGCCATCTTGAGTTTGACTCACTTGATTGCCAGCAGTTGAAGTCAAATCACTCACTTAACCCTGAGGAAGACAATCTGTACAAGCTGGGATATCTGAAGTGCGGCGCGGGAGCCATTTGGTCACACGGCTTGTTATTTTTTGGCCCCTTTGGCACATTATCGGAATAAAACTAAACCCCCCAAAAATCACAGCAAAAATAAAGCAAATAACAAAAACAGAAATGGCTGAATTAAAAATTAACACAAAACTAAAAAATGTTGACGACCACTAAGTCTTGATACGTTTGTTTAAATCAGTGCTTCTCAATTATTTTCTATTACGCCCCCAAGGAAGAAAACGTTTTTTTGTGCCCCCGCCCCACTCTCCACTGCGAATCCATAAAATTGTTATAAGTACACCTCTGCATAACATTGAATTCTTATTCACAATAAAGAAAACAACACACTCGTCTTTCCTTACCTCCCACCGTCGACACTGTGAAGCCAAGTGCTACATAAGCTTCAACATATTGAAAAAACAAACATGCCCGCCCTACTATTTGAGAAGGGCTGGTTTAAGTTTAATCTTCACACTTTGATTAAAAAAAAACGTCATTTTTATGTTCCAAACAGTTTGCTAACCACTGATTTAATTGATGGTGTACTTTGTGTTACAGGCAGTGTGACAGGGGATCCTGACACTGCAGTGTACATAACGTGTAAGAACGTGAAAAATGCCTTCTCACCGGATATATAAAGCTCATTGCGAAAGGTGGTGCAAGCAAATTCCACCCATCTCCTTTTCTGAGAATCATCCTCCATTTCGGTGCCAGGTAGCCTAGCAACCTCCAGTCTGCTGCGTCTGAGCGGGTCCAAACAAGTGACGGTGGAAATGAAGCGGTCGTCCTTGGTGCAGCCTCCGATGATGAGGAACACCTCTGAGAGGAAATGGTGAGCGCGCGGTTTGGTTCGTTCTGACACCACCTACAAGATGCACATACTTCAGATCACCATCGGTTGTATTCCTTGTGTAGATACTGACCTCCCTTCCAGAAAGGTGAAATGAACGGGCCTCTTGCAGTAAAGGAAAGGTGTCACTGCAGCTGCGGATCAGTTCATCGGACTCCACTTTTTCCACAAAGTATGCCGGTTCTAACAGCGGCAGCCGCACGTACGACAGCAAACGGGTCAGAACATGACGCCGTTCGTCTTGCAGGGCCCTCACCCAATGCATGAGTGCCTCAAAAACACACTCCTCGTACCTCACGTCCAGATCGTCCCTCTGCAGGATGGTCTCTAACGACTCCGTCGACACTTCTGGGAAGTCCTGCTGCTGGACCGTCTGGGAAAAGTGGAAAACGAGGTAGTCCTGAGCCTTGACTTTCAGAGCAGGCAGGGCATGGCGTTCAGCAATGTTGAGGATCCCGATGCAAGTCTCCGGTTGAAGGGATCTGCTCAGGTAGCCAACGCATGCATCCACAACACGCAGAAACTACCACAGAAAGAACACAAAACAAGTGGATTCATTGCGATTATTTCATTTCAGAAAAAAATTAGAATTCCCTTTTTAACAGGAGCATAAAATGCTTTTTCTCAAAATATAAATATTACAACCATCTCTCAACAACTGCACTCGAGAATGATTGTTACGCTATTGAAAACCAAGCTCAAATCAATATGAAAAAGTATAGGATTTGTTTACAGTAGAGTTGTCCCGATATCAATATTTTGGTACCGGTACCAAAATGTTTTTTGATACTTTTCTGAATAAAGGGGACCACAAAAAATGGCATTATAGGCTTTCTTAGGGTACATTAAACATATGTTTCTTATTGCAATTTTGTCCTTACATGAAATAGTCAACATATGAGACAACTTTTCTTTTATTTGTAAGTAAACGAACAAAGGCTCCTAATTAGTCTGCTGACATATGCAGTAACATATTGTGTCATTTCTCATTCTAATATTTTGTCAAAATTGTTAAGGACAAACTGTAAAAATGTATTATTAATCTACTTGTTCATTTACTGTTAATATCTGCTTACTTTCTGTTTCAACATGTTCTATCTACACTTCTGTTCAAATGTAATAATCACTTATTCTTCTGTTTTTGATACTTCACATTAGTTTTGGATGATACCACAAATTTGGGTATCGATCCGATACCAAGTAGTTACAGGATCATACATCGGTCATATTCAAAGTCCTCATGTGTCCAGTGACGTCTTTCCTGAGTTTATAAACAAGATGAATTTTTTTAAAAGGAAAAAAGAATGATGCTAAAAAATATCGATGTAATCATAGTAGTATCGACTAGATACGCTCCTGTACTTGGTATCATTACAGTGGATGTCAGGTGTAGATCCACCAATGGCGTTTGTTTACATTTTGACGCCGGTGAGCTACGGTGTGTAGTGAAGCATATTTAGCTATTCCTCGTCCTGCAGGGATGATACTTGTAAGAAACTTACTTTATTTGTCGCCATGGAGGCGAGGATTAGTGATTTAGAAGTCGCTAAAACACTGCCGTCTGCGGCTGGACTTAAGCCGCTAGCTAGCTAGCCATGTCTTAAAGCACCTCTTCCTGAGGGCGTTTCAGTGTTATAACTTCACCTTTATCGTTAGTTTTTAAGCCAAAATACGTCCGTTCTCCCTTTTCTGTCTACACACTGTGTCTGCTTGTAAGTACTCTGTGATTGTGCGCTGCCGAACATGCTCGTTTGCTCATAAAACCAGCAATGTCATGAGGTGACAATGACGCGTCGTCATGCCCGTTAAAAAAGGGGGGTGGCGGGGGTGCCGTTACTTTTTAGAGGCGATGTAGTACCAAATATGATTTATTATTATCGCGGTACTATACTAGTACCGGTATACCGTACAATCCTAGTTTACAGTCACCGTCAAAGTAACAGAAATACAATATAACAGTGGGTACAGGACAAGAAGCTGATAGGTCGCCACAAGGGCGGTGCCAAAGCACATAAGCACACATGACGACGTAAAACTCAAGTCGTGCAACAGTGCGATTGTGGGGGTGGGTGGCGGAAACGGCGCAACTTGTCCATCTTATAACCAGCAGCAAACATTCCGTCAAGACAGACCGATTCCCCCGAGCTCAATTTTGTCGTTGAGAAAATGTTGTTAATTGCGTTGAGAGACCAGTCAATCAATTCCATGGTTAGCTTTGCCGAACAGTGCAGAGAGAGGCTCCAAAAAAGGTTGAGACGAAGAAGCAAAAGCAGGTAAACAATAGGGGAGAGGGAAGGAAAGCGTCCGCCTTTGTTGAGAGCATGCAAATTATTGAGAAAAAAAATAAATATATATATATATTATTAATTAACAATGAGTGTGTATGGTTGTCTATCTGTGTTGGCCCTGCGAGGAGCTGGCAACTTGTCCAGGGTGCACCCTGCCTTCCGCCTGAATGCAGCTGGGTTAGGTACAGCACCCACGACCCCTAGAGCAGGGGTGTCAAACGTACGGCTCGCAGGCCGGATCAGGCCCGCGAACAGGTTTTATCCGGCCCCTCGGGATGAGTATAAAGTATAAAAATGAGCCGAAATTTTTGAATGAAATAAACTGCTGTTCTAAATGTCTCCACTAGATGTCGCAATAGCAATCTTGTCTTTGTAGTCTTTGTAGATGATGCTACATATGTAAAAAAAAACAAAAAAAAACATGATGTTAGTGCACCAGTTGAAGAAAA
>NC_084744.1:16675048-16680048 GCF_033978785.1 Entelurus aequoreus | reverse complement strand
TTATTTCAATAACTGCTACTTTTCTATAAGTTTTGGTATTTTATTTGTTCATATCATATTTGCTGATGTTGTTGATTGTGTTGTCTCTCTGTCTTATCCCCTTCTGTCTAATTGTTTTTTTGTTTCTATCAAACCCAGTACCTTCTTATTGTGAGGCACCAACACTAGCCCCTGTTCCACCATGCTGCTAGCCTCCTTACAATGACCAGTATTTTCTGCTTGCAAATATCAAATCCAGAAGATGCCTGATGGTGTTCATGGTGATCATGGATCACAAAGCATTTCTGGTTTTCCTTGTAAGGGAAAGCTTTTATATGTTGTTCTTTTGTGTGACACCCATCAGACGTGTACAATTAGGACTCCACTTCTATAAAGGTCATACCTGGAACTGACAGGCTGCTTCCAGGACTCTCTGCACATTTTCCTGAGTGAGGAGCGCCTGGCTGGTGTAAGTATACTGCAAGAGAGACTGCATTGCACTGCTGTCTAGTCCTTTTATTTCCACCCTCTCGTCACGACTCTCCTTCAAGCCACTGCAGAACATGGCCCTGAACACAAGTAAAACTTTTTTTTTATTGTGAATATTACAAACCCCAAAACCAGTGAAGTTGGCACGTTGTGTAATTCGTAAATAAAAACAGAATATAATGATTTGCAAATCCTTTTCAACTTATGTTCAATTGAATAGACTGCAAAGACAAGATATTTAATGTTGGAACTGAGAAACTTTTTTGCAAATAATCATTAACTTGGAATTTAATGGCAGCAACACATTGCAAAAAAGTTGGCACAGGGGCATGTTCACCACTGTGTTACATGGCCTTTCCTTTTAACAACACTCAGTAAACGTTTGGGAACTGAGGAGACCAATTTTTGAAGCTTTTCAGGTGGAATTATTTCCCATTCTTGCTTGATGTACAGCTTAAGTTGTTCAACAGTCCGGGGTCTCCGTTGTGGTATTTTATGCTTAATGCGTCACACATTTTCAATGGGAGACAGGTCTGGACTACAGGCAAGCCAGTCTAGTACCTGCACTCTTTACTATGAAGCCACGCTGTTGTAACCCGTGGCTTGGCATTGTCTTGCTGAAATAAGCAGGGGCGTCCATGAAAAAGACGTTGCTTGGATGGCAACATATGTTGCTCCAAAACCTGTATGTACCTTTCAGCATTAATGATGCCTTCACAAATGTGTAAGTTACCCATGTCTTTGGCACTAATACACCCCCATACCATCACAGATGCCGGCTTTTGCACCTAGAACAATCCGGATGGTTCTTTTCCTCTTTGGTCCAGAGGACATTTCAAAAACAATTTCAAATGTGGACTCGTCAGACCACAGAACACTTTTCCACTTTGCATCAGTCCATCTTAGATGAGCTCGGGCCCAGCGAAGCCGGCTGCATTTCTGGGTGTTGTTGATAAAGAGCTTTCGCTTTGCATAGTAGAGTTTTACAGATGTAGCGACGAACCGTATTTACTGACAGTGGTTTTCTGAAGTGTTCCTGAGCCCATGTGGTGATATCCTTTACACACTGATGTCGGTTTTCGATGCAGTACAGCCTGAGGGATCGAAAGTCACGGGCATTCAATGTTACGTGCAGTGATTTCTCCAGATTCTCTGAACCTTTTGATGATATTACAGACCGTAGATGGTGAAATCCCTAAATTCCTTGCAATAGCTGGTTGAGAAATGTTTTTCTTAAACTGTTCAACAATTTGCTCACGCATTTGTTCACAAAGTGGTGACCCTCGCCCCATCCTTGTTTGTGAATGACCGAGCATTTCATGGAAGCTGCTTTTATACCCAATCATGGCACCCGCCTGTTCCCAATTAGCCTGTTCACCTGTGGGATTTTCCAAATAAGTATTCCTCAACTTTCTCAGTCTTTTTTGCCACTTGTGCCAGCTTTTTTGAAACATTATGCAGACATCAAATTCCAAATGAGATAATATTTGCTAAAAATAACTAAGTTTTCCAGTTTGAACATTAAATATCTTGTCTTTGCAGTGTAATCAATTGAATATAAGTTGAAAATTATTTGCAAATCATTGTATTCTGTTTTTATTTACCATTTACACAACGTGCCAACTTCACTGGTTTTGGGGTTTGTATAATTTTTTTGTATACCTGAAGTATTGACTGGCCGCGGCGAGGACGGCCCTGTGGCAAGGGAAGTCTTGTCCTTGAACGCACACCGTCACATCAGTGAGCTCCAGGTTGACTCGTAAGTTCTCCATCCCTCTCTGCAGCTCCATAGCCAGGCCTCCATCTTCCCAGTGGTACTCGCTGCCACTCTCCGAGCCCGCGTCTTCCAACAAAGGGCCCTCTGTCGTCTTCTCGAGTGAGTCGCTCATCTTTTAAAGCTCTTCTTGAAACTACTGCTCACTTCTCTCCCTCTGTGAACACCTGCAAGATGCACAGACCATAATACTCCTGTGGTTTTTACGCTGGCGAGCTTGCTGCCGCTTTGTTGTCTTACTTTCCTTTCTTGCGAACTTCCTATTTCTCTTCTGTCTCCAACATACATGTCGCAACATTTTTTTTTAACGTACTTCCTCTTCTGACACTCAGCGAAACTTCCCTTTTTAATGCTCTGAGGCCTTTAAAGCAATACTACAAATACTTGTATGTACATGTTTATTGCAAAATTAGCTTGTATAACAACATATTATGGTTATTGGTTATTTAATATAATAATCTTCTAAAATATATATATATGTATATATGTATAATATAAATAAAATATGTAAGAATAAAAATGCTAATGCAAAAGTTGTCTGACCAGAGACAAGGGTTATGGTATATGTTATTAACTGTTAATACATATTTATTGTTTGGATTGTTTATTATTATGTTAATTATGTTAATCAATACACATAATATAGTGTGGATTTTTGTAATTGTAATAATCATTATATATAATTGATTTAAATGCATATTAAATATTTGTAATAAATGACGCTATTATGCGAGTGTGCGTTTGTGTATTATTACTAAACACTATATTAATTATAAATTGCTTAATTGCTTCACATTGAACAATGTTTTATTCTCAAAGTATTTTTTTTCAATTAATTATTTTTTAAATCCATCAAAAGTACAATTCTCCACACTTTATGTGCATACTACGTGTGTTTATATATTTTTGTGTTTGTCTATGTGTGTGCTAATGGATGACGAAACATATTAATTATAACTAGTTTCACCTAAAACATTGTTAGTATATTACTTTTTAAAAGTATATTTACAGTATACAGATAGATATATATATATATATATATATATATATATATATATATATATATATATATATATATATATATATATATATATATATATATATATATATATATATATATATATATATACTAACAATGTTTTAGGTGAAACTAGTTATAATTAATATGTTTCGTCATCCATCAGCACACACATAGACAAACACAAAAATATATAAACACACATATAGTATGCACATAAAGTGTGGAGAATTGTACTTTCGATGGATTTAAAAAATAATTAATTGAAAAAAAATACTTAATATAACAATAAAACATTGTTCAATGTAAAGCAATTAAGCAACTTATAATTAATATAGTGTTTAATAATATACAAACGCACACTCGCATAATAGCGTCATTTATTACAAATATTTAATATGCATTTAAATCATAATTATATGTAATGATTATTACAATTACAAAAATCTACACTATATTGTGTATTGATTAACATAATTAACATAATAAACAATCAAAACAATAAATATGTAATAACATTTAATAACATATACCATAACCCTTGTCAGTGGTCAGAAAACATTTTTATTCTTACATATTATTTTTCAATTGATATTATATATATATATACATATATATATATATATATATATATATATATATATATATATATATATATATATATATATATATATATGTATGTATGTATGTATGTATGTATGTATGTATGTATGTATGTATGTATGTATGTATGTATGTATGTATGTATGTATATGTATATATATACATATATGTATATATGTATGTATGTATGTATGTATGTATGTATGTGTATATGTATATATATATATATATATATATATACATATATGTATATATATATATATACACATATATATATATATATATATATATATATATATATATATATATACAGTATATATATATATATATATATATACAGTATATATATATATATATATATATATATATACAGTATATATATATATATATATATATATATATATATATATATATATATATATATATATATATATATATACAGTATATAGCATCTGTATTATAATCCTTGAACAAAGTAAGAGTGAAACAATAAAATAATCACTGAATGGAGAACTTGGGGTGGGATTAAATAAATGATCTTCATCCCACTACCTTTCAGGCAAAACTGGACAATCATGCATTACATACTTTACCTTTTGCACTATATTAATTTATATTATTAGGTGTTGTCAACTTTGTACTTTTTTGTGTCATTGCCTGAAATAAATAAATAAATGAATGAATTAATCATATATTTGTTCATTATGATCATGTTTACTATTTCAATATTGTGATTGTGATGAAACATATTGGTACCATTTACCATCTTCTCCACCAGGTAGCAATGTTGCATCATAATTTTCAAACCTCCCACGTTGGGTTTAATCTTGTTTCATATTTGCAGAAAAAGTCAGACATTGACATTTACCGGTGAACTAATAAAACATTAATCCAGATTAAAGAAGCAATCTTATAGAAAAGTAATGTTAAATATACATTATTTTGATATTTTCTTTTACTTTTATGTCACCATTATCATGCAAAAATTACTAACTTTGCATGATAATGGTGACATAAAATTAACACTAACTTTAAGTTAGTGTTAATTGGTTTAACAAAACGACAACAACAGACAAGACGACATTAAAATTAGAATGGTATGGCATCAGAGGGTTGGTCTTGACCTGGGTAAGAAGC
>NC_084744.1:16655048-16670048 GCF_033978785.1 Entelurus aequoreus | reverse complement strand
TAACTCGAAACACTTGTATCTCAAATCAGTGTCTCCTATTGACATGAATTGAAATCAATTTAATTGCTTACCCCCCCCCCCCCCCACCAAAAAAAAAACGGCACAATGTACTACTAACAACTACAGTAGTTTTATGAAGTTATGTAAAAATAATGTTCAGCTTTTTCCTTGGAGAGCAAACTTCTACGGTATCTCTTACAGTTGTTTCTCCATCAAGCACACCATCAGCAGCTTTTCTATATTTTCATGGATAAATGTCCATATTATTTTAACATTCTTGGCTGGTAGTAGCGACTCATTCTGCTTCAGTATGGTGCAGACAAGGGTTGTACGGTATACCGGTATTAGTATAGCACCGCGATACTAATGAATCATATTCGGTACTATACTGCCTCTGAAAAGTATAGGGCTATATAAGTAAACTTTGATTGATTGATTGATTGGTTGTGGCTTGTGCAGACCTTTGAGACATTTGTGATTAAGGGCTTTGATTGATTGATTGATTGATCACGCACCCCATGTGAAAACATCCTCCCAACACTATCAGTAAATTATTATCGTGTGCAGTTGTTTTGTAAGCAGTTAAGAATTACCTCTAACTCTCTAAAAACTATTTGCCTGCACACAAGAGTCCATTACTAATATTTGAAGAAGACATTAGTAACTAACTCGCCTTCCTCCAACTGTGAGGTTGATAGTCGACTGAGACTCCTCCGAATCGAATTGTCGAATTTGACTATCAGCTCACCATCAATAAGTTTGATCATTTTATTTGGCTTATGCGAATAAGCTAACCTTGCATGATGTTACTGTTTATATGCGCTGAAATTGTTGTCCTACATTTTGCCTCAGTTACTTTGCAAAGCGATTAATCAACAATCAATTCAACTTAAGATTCTTAACAATCAAAACAATTTTATTTGGGGTTTCAAACGTTGACATATTGATAAGTAGGAATGGTTCTACGACTGAACCCTGAGGCATACCATTAAGTTCCACTTGCACAGTAAGTAGTAGTACCCATTTGGCTGTGCATGCTTGGAACTATAGATGGACAGAACAGGTTCTAATAAAGAGAATAGTCACCAATGGAAACATGTCCATAGTGAGTAGAGTCATGATATGCCAGCTACTATTTTAGCACTTCTTGGTCACGGAACCTTTTTGACAGCATTTGTGCTTTGTTCTTTGTCTTTTTGTGTCTGTGGCTGAGCAGAGTTGGTCCCAGACAAGTCCTCTGTGGTGGTGGTGAGATTGTCTGCACAGCAGTTGTCTCTGCAGGAGGGGCAGGAGCTCCTCCTGACCTGCAGTGTTGACACGCAGAACCTGGAGGAAAAGTTTTTCTCTGTAGCTTGGCACCGCGCAGGTGTGGAGATGGCTCGAATCGGTCCCACGGGGGTTCTGTCTGTGAGACCTGAGTACAGTTGGCGAGAGAAACAAGGAGAGCTCAGAGCCAGCAGGATTGGGGACGGAGATTACCGTCTCGTATTGCAGCCCGTTAGCACTGACGACCAGGGAGAGTACATGTGCAGAGTGTGGCCCCAAGAAAGAGGACAACGTGGCGCCTTTGTGCAAGGAGCTGCCCAAGACTCCATCTCTCTGCAAGCTAGCATCTCTGCTACAGGTCAGCTTATTATTAACAAAATGCATGTTGCTGTATGTATACTTTTGACCCAGCAGATTTGGTCCCATTTTCAGTAGACTCATTATAAATAGGGATGTCCGATAATGGCTTTTTGCCGATATCCGATATTCCGATATTGTCCAACTCTTTAATTACCGATACCAACCGATATATGCAGTCGTGGAATTAACACATTATTATGCCTAATTTGGACAACCAGGTATGGTGAAGATAAGGTACTTTAAAAAAAAAATAGTAAAATAAGATAAATAAATTAAAAACATTTCCTTGAATAAAAAAGAAAGTACAACAATATAAAAATAGTTACATAGAAACTAGTAATGAATGAAAATTAGTAAAATTAACTGTTAAAGCTTAGTACTATTAGTGGACCAGCAGCACGCACAATCATGTGTGCTTACGGACTGTATCCCTTGCAGACTGTAATGATATATATTGATATATAATGTAGGAACCAGAATATTAATAACAGAAAGAAACAACCCTTTTGTGTGAATTAGTGTAAATGGGGGAGGGAGGTTTTTTGGGTTGGTGCACTAATTGTAAGTGTATCTTGTGTTTTTTATGTTGATTTAATTAAAAAAACAAAAAAAACAAAAAACAATACCGATAATAAAAAAAACCATACCGATAATTTCCGATATTACATTTTAACGCATATATCGGACATCTCTAATAATAAATTCATAAAAGAACCAAACTTCATGAAAGTTTTTTGTGACCAACAAGTATGTGCTCCAAATGGGTTGGTAAATGGGTTGTACTTGTATAGCGCTTTTCTACCTTTCTAAGGAACTCCAAGCGCTTTGACACTATTTCCACATTCACCCATTCACACACACAATTCACACACTGATGGCGGGAGCTGCCATGCACGGCGCTAACCAGGACCCATCAGGAGCAAGGGTGAAGTGTCTTGCTCAAGGACACAACGGACGTGACTAGGATGGTAGAAGGTGGGGATTGAACCAGTAATCCTCAGATTGCTGGCACGGCCACTCTCCCAACTTCGCCACGCCCTCCCCAATCACTCTATCACAAAAATATAAGAGTTGTAGACATTATTGGAAACTCAAGACAGCCATGACATTATGTTCTTTACAAGTGTATGTAAACCTTTGACCATGACTGTATATGTGTGTATAGAAATGTCACTTACCAGTGTTTCCTAACCATAGAACTGGGGCCCATTGTTTGGCCGCGAGCGCCCCCCTGGAGGGCCACTAAATGTCTGTTTTGCAGCTGTGGTCCGCAGCGGTACCCAGTTATAATACACTTTTCCACCACTGGTAGCAGTAATGATAATCTGAAACAAACAGAAGAAGTCTGAAGCTAAAGTCATAAAGAAGTTTCATAGCACAAAAATTATGACTAAAGTGGGGAAGCTGTGTTTTCATTGACGAAATATTTGAGAAACATATATGCCATTATTATTTCTTATTAATTTAGCACTGTATATAAACTTATCAGGGTTTTTATTTTTGTTATCAGCCTGACAAAAACGTTGGTAATAATCTTTGTGATTAAGACATGCTTTCATATCTTTTGACAATGTTTATTTTGTTCAACTGTAACCAGGTTAAATATAATTTTTGAATACAATTAAAATCAAGAGTAACATGACTAATTAATTGGTAATGTTTGAGTGGGCCCCAAGCTCCTCTGTAGTGGACAAGGTGGGCCCAGAGGTTAAAAAGGTTAGCAACCCCTGCTCTAAACAATTCACAGCATGTCAAGTACATGTCAAAACAACAGGTGGCGCTAAAACCCCAAAACTATAAGGCAATTTCTGACAAGAGGCACAATAACAACCACTGTAAATCCAGCAAAACCTAAATGACATTGTCAGGTTCAAACACTGATGACATATATTAAACAGGACAAGAAGCAAAGAATTAAACAGAGACATAATTCAATTTGGCTCAGTGAGGAGAAACGTGTACATCTGTACCCTTGCACAGTGTCATCACGCTCTGCCAAAAGATTGCATGCCTCCTTATTTTATTTGAACCTTCCCTGACCACATGGCAACAGCTGCTTCCAAAGGGACGGGGTCGCAAACAGCCATCGGCTTTGATTACAAAACAGTTCAAAAGAAAAGGTCGGTTCAAAAAGAGGTCGTAAAAGAGTTAAAAAAGAGGTCGTAAAAAAGTTTTTAAAAAAGGGGTTCGTTAAAGAGTTAAAAAAAAGAGGTCGTAAAAGAGTTCAAAAAGAGGTTCGTAAAAGAGTTCGAAAAAGCGGTGCCTGGAGGGGAGTCAGGCCCTGCTTCCTCTCCGCTTTGTAGTTCTTGAGTCACGACAATATATTTCTGTTGATTACAATACATGAAAGAAACAGAACACCTTCATGTTGCTTTCCATCCTACACAGTGGAGTTTTACAAGCCTTCTTCTTGGTAGGTTCAAAGACATATTTTTGCTTCTCGCTGGGAACTCATTGAAACACAACGTTTTTGTGATAACTTAGATACAATTATTCTAACAGACACATAAAATGATTCCATTCCTGTCCTGCAGGTGATTTAGTAACAAATACAAACTGGATTGATCAAATTGAATACAAAAAAGTGTACACTGTGTAGTTCACCATTTTATCACAGTGTTGAAGCATAATAATATACATACTAATAATATACGACAAATATACCTCACCGGATTGTTGTAGCTCAACTTTAAACCCACCGTTAACAATTTTAACAAACTAGTGAACTTTATGACATATATAGAGCTTGCTTGCCTGTCAAGAATGTTTAGAATGCGTAGCTCAGTAGGTGTGACGTTTATCGCTAAAGTGAGGGACGTGGGTTTGATCCTCGACAAGCGATGAACATGCAGAGAAACTTGTGGTTGCATTTTGCAAAAGTTGACGCAGCCTGCAGGTTCCAGCGAGCCGCAAAAAGGTTTTGAATTATTCTGACCAAACAAGCAAGTGTTTTTGTCAGATGCAGAAAATTTGCATGCACAGACCACAGAAGGACGGATCAACCTACCCCCATTAAACACACACACACACGCACACACACACACACACACACACACACACACACACACACGTTATATACAGTGCCAGTCTCTCCACAGGTGTCTGCATGATTAACTACATACATGCATCCTTCCATTTTCTACCTCTTGTACAGCAGATATGGGCATCTCCATCAAAAATATGATTTGCTTGAGTGGCTGTACAGGACAGATATACTAAATATAAATATGTGTATATATATATATATATTAATATACGTTAGGTCAGGAAAAAACACAAAGGCTACTTTATCCTTACAAGCCTGATTCCCCTGAAGAGCAAAGAAACCTGCGAAACAGGCTTGAAGGGATGAAATAGCCTCTATGAAATATTCCGCTCTATCCCGGTATTGAGCACTGTATAACGGATAAACCACAGAAACCTTGACTATATATACACAGTCACGATCAAAAGTTTACATACAGTTGTAAAGATCATAATGTCATGGCTGTCTTGAGTTTCCAATACTTTCTACAAATCTTATTTTTTTGTGATAGAGTGATTGGAGCACATACTTGTTTGTGCTCCAATCACTCTATCACAAAAAAATAAGAGTTTTTTTAAATTGATTTTTGATTTTTCTGAATCGATTAAGAATTGTTACAAATAAGAATCGTGATTCAAATTGAAAATCGATGTATTAATTTTTTTGGACACCCCAGTAATCAATGGGGACTTTTTTGTCCCCATGATACTACACTGCTTTAAAGTTTAGAGTCCAACTCGATAAAACATATAAAAATGGATCAAAATGTATTTTATTACTAATCTTACGTATATTTAGGCCTGATGTTGGAAAGGGGGCGCTCCAAGTCCAGTTAGTTACTGAATTAGTTTTATCAACTACTCAAAAACGAATTGATAATTTTCAGGTTCAAAAAATTCATGAAGAGAACTTAATAGTAAAATGTTGGTCATCTGGACGTAATGGGTACTCTAAGGCTGTTGGCTGTAGACAACCTCCTGATGTAGTTGTTCTCCACAAATGGGGGTGGTCAGCCTTCAAAATGGACAAAAACAGCCCCCATAAGACTCCATACACCATTTATTTGGGCTAATACCTCTGAACTGTCTTTCTCTCCCATAGAGAGTGACCTCAGCCTGACCTGCACTCCTGCCCTGATAACAAACATCAACAGTGACATAACCATAAAATGCTCTGTTGCGTCATCTCGCCCTGGATTGTCCCGCTACGCCGTCACCTGGATTCTCCAGAAACCGGCCCAAAATGTCATCATTGCCAGCTCCGATCGAGACGCCTCAGTAAAGTTTGGGCCCACGGTGAATGTGGTCCACGGCCAACGGATCAGCGTCCGACGTACTGAGGGTCCTAGTTTTGAGTTGACCATTCGAGATACTGAGACCTCAGACCAAGGTGCGTACGTCTGCGAGGTCGTGGAGTGGCTGCAAAATTCTCGTGGCAAATGGCACCGCCTCACCTCGGCCTACGGAAGCACGCAGCTGACACTCAGTAAACCTGGTGAGATCTTGAATGTAACCACACTATTTTCTTCTGAATCATCTAAGATTTCTTCTTCTTCCAGTCAATGATCTGCGTTTGGATACCACGGAGACATGGCTCTCTGCAAGGGAAGGAGACGAAGTGCAGCTCAAGTGTGACCTGATTACAGAAACCTCTGGTCCTCCTATTTTCTACCAACTCACTTGGTTCTACACCGGGCGTGGTTCTCCGGCCGTGAACAACCAGCTACTCGAGCTTGATCGCAGTGGCATGCTGCGGTACCCTAGAAACGAGGGGCTTCACGGCCTGCAGAGGAGGCTGCGTCTCTCTAGACACAAGCCGAGCAGCTTTGGCCTCGAGATTCAAAGGGTCCATGAGCGGGATAGTGGCACCTACCATTGTCGGGTGGAGCAATACCAGCTTGGACTTCACGGTCAATGGCAGCAGAAGGCTTCAGTCGACGGTGTTCCAATTATGTTGTCTGTAAATGTTACAGGTGTGTTGACCATTTGTACCACTATATTCTGTTCCGAGTCCCAGGCTGGAGTCTTTTATCCTTTTTCTTTTCTGTTGGCAGACAACAACTTGTCCATCATACAGAAAGAGTTGGAGTTTAATGTGAGCACGGAGCAGAATTTTACCATCCCCTGTCATGTCGGCTCCCGGTCCAGCCAGGAATCCAAGTTCCAGGTCACCTGGTTTTGGCAGGAGGAGAGCCACAGCACACGCTATCCTCTGTTTACATCCTATCGCAACTCCACCTTACACGATAGGGCAGGGTGGGGTGAGAGACTCAGACGAATATTCGGCCATGATTCGCCCAACCATTTTGCGCTCACCGTGTCAAAGCCGACCCTTGCAGAGAGTGGCCTTTATTCCTGTGAGGTCCAAGAGTGGCTCCCTACTCTCTCCCACGGCTGGAGGAAGGTGGGGGTGGAAAATTCAGGCTATTCAACTGTCACCGTCTATTCACAAGGTACGTCGTGTGAGACTTTTGTTTTTGTTCACATTTGCTATGGCGAATCGGCAGGAATCCATCCACAGTTGTGATATGTCAAGATGCTGATCAAATAGCACGATTATATCATTAAATAATTCCACCTTTTATAGACATGCTTTATAGACATTAGAGCTCTTTTTGTAACCACTTCAAGGTACACCATCAATGTCGGGTCTACTGTTAAGGATGAACATAGTAATGATGGTGGATAGAGATAAATATCAGAAGTAATATTGACATAAAATTGATACAAATATGAAAAACAACAATGAAATACTAAAATTAATATACAAATGTAATAGTAGAAAATAATAACAGTGATGACAATAACTGAGGATGGGTACCGAATTCAGTACTTTTATAGGTACTGTCCAAAATGTTGTCGCTACCACTAGGTAATGATTCACGTAAAATCAAACGATGCCATATTTTGATACCTTTGTTGCTTGTGACGTCACATCCGGTTGCAGACTAAGCGCTGGCTCAAACAAGCACTCAGAGCGGGCTCAGCCAAACTGTCTCTTAGTAATGTCACAATTTTCATCCATCCATCCATCCATCTTCTTCCGCTTATTCGAGGTCGGGTTGCCCCGACTTCCCTCTCCCCAGCCACTTCATCCAGCTCCTCCCGGGGGATCCCGAGGCGTTCCCAGGCCAGCCGAGAGGCATAGTCTCCCCAAAGTCCTGGGTCTTCCCCGTGGCCTCCTATCGGTCGGACGTGCCCTGAACACCTCCGTCTGGGTGGCATCCTGACCAGATGCCTGAACCACCTCATCTGGCTCCTCTCAATGTGGAGGAGCTTTACTCTGAGCTCCTCTCAGATGACAGTGCTTCTCACCCTATCTGTAAGGGAGAGCCTCGCCACCCGACGGACTCATTTCGGTCGCTTGTACCTGTGATCTTGTCCTTTCGGTCATAACCCAAAACTCAGGACCATAGGTGAGGATGGGAACGTAGATTGACCAGTAAATTGAGAGTTTCGCTTCACCACGACGGACCGATGCAGGGTCCACATCACTGAAGATGCCACACCGATCCTCCTGTCAATCTCGCAATCCACTCTTCCCTCACTCGTGAACAAGACTCCAAGGTACTTAAACTCCTCCACTTGGGGCAAGATTTCTCCCCAACCCGGAAATGACACTCCCCCCTTTTCCGGGCTAGAACCTTGGACTCTCATCCCGGTCGCTTCACACTCTGCTGCGAACCGATCCAATGAGAGCTGAAGATCCTGGCCTGTCACAATTTTCAATACCAAAAAAGCAAGAAAAAGGCACTCAAAAGTACAGTAAAGCTCCACTCTGCTAAATACGCCAGCTTGATGTTACTTTAAATTGGATTTGCTGTAGACATGCTATTGATTAGCATTAGCAATTTTACATGGAGATTTAAAGACCTCCAAATTCGGTAATGAAAACTACAACTAAGAGGCACGTTACAATCAAACAGCTTGTGTGTAATAAAATAAGTACAATACTTAGAGTATCAACACTTTGTGGGGCTCAACATAGAACTAAACTTGCACATTCAGCTTAATGGCAAAGACTACTTCTTAGCAGGGCAAAACACTGTCGTTTTTACACCACTGCCATCCAACGTCTTGGAATTGCAACTTATATATAATTCTTGCATATGAAACTCAGAAATGTATTAAGAAAACAAGATATAAAAACGTGACAGAACAATTCTTATAATCAGCTTAAATATTACACTAAAATGAGATTGCATTATTAAGCAGTTTACATTTATTAACACAAACAAAAGTACAGAGAATTGGTACCGTATCGGTTCAAATGTGTACGTTACCCATCCCTAACAATTTTTATGGATTTTTATTTACTATACATGCTAAAATATACACTTACTTTTCTTTCTTTCTATACCTTTTTTTATTTGTTTTACTTTTAATATTTTCATCATCTTAAAAGCTTATTGTGGACAAGTGTTGCAAATTAGTGCAAGTGTTCAAACTCTTAAACAATGCATCTGGTCTGTCCAATGTAACTGTGATGTAAACATTAAACAAACAATAAGTAAATAAATAAAAATGTAATTCAAACATCTTATGTTACTGTATATTATTAAGGAATGTAATTAATTTGATTTTTTTTTTAAATAATACGTGCACGAAAACTACTGAATGTTTTGTATATGCGGTTTGCAAAAATGTACCGTAAATTATTGATTTATAGTTTATATAGTTTATTATTTTTACCTAAAACATGAAGAAGTTGAAAGCAGGTGATAATGTGGAGTGCATGAGAAAGGGTAAAGGAAGATGTTTGATTATGTATTAACAAGTGGATTGCACAAAAAAGCAGCAACAGAACCATACTTGCCAACCCTCCCGATTTTTCCGGGAGACTCACGAATTTCAGTGCCCCTCCCGAAAATCTCCCGGGGCAAACATTCTCCCGAATTTCTCCCGATTTTCACCCGGACAACAATATCAAGGGCGTGCCGTGATGGCACTGCCTTTAGCGTCCTCTACAACCTGTCGACGCGTTCACTTTTTCACCATACAAAGAGCGTGCCGGCCCAGTCACATGTTGTATGCGGCTTCTGCATACACACGAAAGTGACTGTAAGACATACTTGATCAACAGCCATACAGGTCACACTGAGGGTTGCCGTATAAACGACTTTAACACTGTTACAAATATGCGCCACACTGTGAACCCACACCAAACAAGAATGACAAACACATTTCGGGAGAACATCCGCACCATAACACAACATAAATACAACAGAACAAATACCCAGAATCCCTTGCCTCCCTAACTCTTCCGGGCTACCCCCGCTACCACTAAACCACGTCCCCCAACCCCGCCCACCTAACCCCTCCCCCAATCTCCCGAATTTGAAAGTCTCAAGGTTGACAAGCATGAACAGAACCAACGTTGTAATTTAGCAGAAAGGCGCCAAGTCAACATCAATCAGCGCTGATGAGTTACAATACAACAGGTGTAACAAAGATAGTACAGCTAACATTTTAAAGTGCATGCCAAGGTAGATAAAAGCTGAACACTTCAAATGCAGCCACTGGCATTGTGTGGAAGTATAAAAGTAGGTTACCTACAGCCACAGCTGTTAATGCCAATCATTTATTGGCCCGGCGCTAATTATAATAGAAACCCTGGCGGTTATTTGCTTTTTCAGACCATGCACCTGCGACTAGAGGAGACTTGAAAAGTTGTTTATCACTATATTGTGTAGAGCAGGGGTGTCCAAAGTGCGGCCCGGGGGCCATTTGCGGCCCGCAGGTCATTTTTAACGGCCCCGTGGCACATTCTAAAAATACGATAAAAAAATTAATTAAAAAAACATAAAAAGTGGTATAAAAGAGCAAACAGGTGAAATATAACAAGAACACGTTGTAATGTTTACTCTAATAACACAAATCTGCCATGCAGGCTGTTTCTTTCTTTAAAAAAAAATAATGAATCAAAATCAATGTCATTATGAATTATTGACCTATTCAAGGCTCCAATTACGTCACATTAAATATTCTACTTTGAGATATTCTTTGTTTTGTTTTTTAAAAAGAAGGGCCTAAAACGAACCAACAAAAAACATTAACAACAATAAAACTTATAATTGACGGATAGATCTGAAGCTGATCTCAAGATGATTGTGTTAAAAGTAAACAGTAAAAATAATTTATTTTGTAACACTTTAATTAGTAGGACCCTTTTAGACCCCCCAATAATTTTAGTGGGATTTGTTTTGTGTGTGTCATTGCTCAAAAAAGAATAATGAATTAAAATCAATGTTGTTATGAGTTATTGACCTTTTTAGGGCTCCAATTATTTTATCATCGCAAATATTCCACTTTAAAATTTCATTGGGGGAAAATATTGCATATTTGGTGTTTTTTCCATTAAAAAAAACAGGGTTTTCTCTGACAAAAAGGGCATACAACTTAAATGTTTAAAAACGTTATATTATATTTTTTTGACCAAAACCCTTTGGGTTCACCGGGATCAAACCTGAGTGGAGGCCTAAATGTATATATTTTTTATACATATATTGTATTGGTTTTTAAAATAAAAAATATCAAAATGGCCCCCGCTTGCTTTGATTTTTCAGTGTGCGGCCCTTGGTGGAAAAAGTTTGGGCACCCCTGGTGTAGAGTGTGTATCTAATTAATCAGCTTCTTGATGCATTGCATGTATGGAATGTTGCATGTTTCTTGCACTGACTGTCCTTTGCTCTCATTGCAGGCCAGAATGATCCTCTCTCTGGATGTTATTCCGGCATGTTGATCGGTGTTTTTGTGGCCATTGTTCTGTGCTTCTATCCTGACCTGAACACCAATGCACCAGTCAGTTTCCAGTCTGACCATAATAATCACAGAATCAAACCTTTTATGCCACAAGATAGCCACGACCCCAGGAATTCTCCCTCTGATAATGAATGCCCTTAGAGAGATCTGTAGTTGACTCTCCAGCACCGTGAAAGTCATCATGAACAGAATTCAACCTCCCCAAATCCTGTTTGGAGAGGAATATGTCTTGTAAACATAGAATGTCACAATTTTGAAGAAGTTTATCCACCACAACACGTCGAGCTCTGTCCCCTGCGCTGTTACTTGCGCGCAACCCCTGGCAGTTACTTGAGACAACATGCATTAGAGTTTCCTGAGGATTCAGCCACAGCTTTGTTTCTCCCCACAGAAATATTGCTAGCAGAGGCTCTGTGCCCACGGGGATTAAAATACTTCCTAACATACACTCCAGCTGGCCAGATTAGGGGACTGTACATGTCAGCTACTTCTTTACAGTCTGCAAGGCATGAAATTAGCTGAGTCTGCTGCCGTGCGATTCTATCTTCCTACATGTCACAGACTTATTGGCCAACTTCTCAGATAGATAAGTGCACAAAGTTTCACCATGCACATCCGGAGAGAATTTAGTGCCAATTATACTCACTTGCTTAGTCGTGATCACTGATGTGGCTCTCTGTGCCGGTGCCAATAATTCCTGTAGGTCTATTCCTCTGCTCGCGGCCTCTCGAGTGGGTACGGGTTGCATCTTGGGTGTAACGTTAATGTTCGGCTTTTTAAGTCCATTGCTCACGACAACACTCCACGGCAGTGACTTGGCCGGTGTGTGGGGCTGAATGCTCTCTGTATCCGCCGCAGCCGGAAGGAGTAACGCCATCTCTGCCTGCTGAGTAGGCCTCCACACCGTCACCTGTCACATACCCCCTGCAGCAGTCCCGTGGCCACGGTCTGTGTAGCGCTACTCCATGGCTGTCACTTGGCAATTCACAGCCACAGTAGCTGCTGTTAGATTCTCATTTATATCCGACTGTGCTTCAATGGTCCTCCGCAGCCCAGAAACTTCACTGCTCAATTGCTCTATTCTTCTGAGCAGGGCCAAGGCTTTGATATTTCCAAAGCCAACAGGTGAGAGCTTAGACATATTGTCCCCAAACTCATTAAACAAGCTCAAGCATGCTTTTGCGTTTTTGATGTCCTTGTCTTTCCTCGTGTGATAAATCGTTTGTTGTGTAGTCGTCAGACATACTTCAAACAGGAAGCCCTTCGACTTTGTAATCCATTCCGATGGAAAGTTGTTATCAGCCAAAAGAATGATTTAATTATTGTCAAAGGTCCTCATTTTGTCAGAAATAAAGTTCAAGAACTCATCTATTACATATATTTTCCCACATTGGTTTTCGGGAAAACTGCAGGATTAGCATTAGGGCAAGGAGTGTTTTCTCCCAACACACTGCCACCCGCCATCTTGAGTTTGACTCACTTGATTGCTAACAGTTGAAGTCAAATCACTCACTCAACCCTGAGGAAGACAATCTGTACAAGCTGGGATATCTGAAGTGCGGCGCGGGAGCCATTTGGTCACACGGCTTGTTATTTTTTGGCCCCTTTGGCACATTATCGGAATAAAACTAAACCCCCAAAAAATCACAGCAAAAATAAAGCAAATAACAAAAACAGAAATGGCTGAATTAAAAATTAACACAAAACTAAAAAATGTTGACGACCACTAAGTCTTGATACGTTTGTTTAAATCAGTGCTTCTCAATTATTTTCTATTACGCCCCCAAGGAAGAAAACGTTTTTTTGTGCCCCCGCCCCACTCTCCACTGCGAATCCATAAAATTGTTATAAGTACACCTCTGCATAACATTGAATTGTTATTCACAATAAAGAAAACAACACACTCGTCTTTCCTTACCTCCCACCGTCGACACTGTGAAGCCAAGTGCTACATAAGCTTCAACATATTGAAAAATCAAACATGCCCGCCCTACTATTTGAGAAGGGCTGGTTTAAGTTTAATCTTCACACTTTGATTTAAAAAAAACGTCATTTTTATGTTCCAAACAGTTTGCTAACCACTGATTTAATTGATGGTGTACTTTGTGTTACAGGCAGTGTGACAGGGGATCCTGACACTGCAGTGTACATAACGTGTAAGAACGTGAAAAATGCCTTCTCACCGGATATATAAAGCTCATTGCGAAAGGTGGTGCAAGCAAATTCCACCCATCTCCTTTTCTGAGAATCATCCTCCATTTCGGTGCCAGGTAGCCTAGCAACCTCCAGTCTGCTGCGTCTGAGCGGGTCCAAACAAGTGACGGTGGAAATGAAGCGGTCGTCCTTGGTGCAGCCTCCGATGATGAGGAACACCTCTGAGAGGAAATGGTGAGCGCGCGGTTTGGTTCGTTCTGACACCACCTACAAGATGCACATACTTCAGATCACCATCGGTTGTATTCCTTGTGTAGATACTGACCTCCCTTCCAGAAAGGTGAAATGAACGGGCCTCTTGCAGTAAAGGAAAGGTGTCACTGCAGCTGCGGATCAGTTCATCGGACTCCACTTTTTCCACAAAGTATGCCGGTTCTAACAGCGGCAGCCGCACGTACGACAGCAAACGGGTCAGAACATGACGCCGTTCGTCTTGCAGGGCCCTCACCCAATGCATGAGTGCCTCAAAAACACACTCCTCGTACCTCACGTCCAGATCGTCCCTCTGCAGGATGGTCTCTAACGACTCCGTCGACACTTCTGGGAAGTCCTGCTGCTGGACCGTCTGGGAAAAGTGGAAAACGAGGTAGTCCTGAGCCTTGACTTTCAGAGCAGGCAGGGCATGGCGTTCAGCAATGTTGAGGATCCCGATGCAAGTCTCCGGTTGAAGGGATCTGCTCAGGTAGCCAACGCATGCATCCACAACACGCAGAAACTACCACAGAAAGAACACAAAACAAGTGGATTCATTGCGATTATTTCATTTCAGAAAAAAATTAGAATTCCCTTTTTAACAGGAGCATAAAATGCTTTTTCTCAAAATATAAATATTACAACCATCTCTCAAGAACTGCATTCGAGAATGATTGTTACGCTATTGAAAACCAAGCTCAAATCAATATGAAAAAGTATAGGATTTGTTTACTGTAGAGTTGTCCCGATATCAATATTTTGGTACCGGTACCAAAATGTTTTTTGATACTTTTCTGAATAAAGGGGACCACAAAAAATGGCATTATAGGCTTTCTTAGGGTACATTAAACATATGTTTCTTATTGCAATTTTGTCCTTACATGAAATAGTCAACATATGAGACAACTTTTATTTTATTTGTAAGTAAACGAACAAAGGCTCCTAATTAGTCTGCTGACATATGCAGTAACATATTGTGTCATTTCTCATTCTAATATTTTGTCAAAATTGTTAAGGACAAACTGTAAAAATGTATTATTAATCTACTTGTTCATTTACTGTTAATATCTGCTTACTTTCTGTTTCAACATGTTCTATCTACACTTCTGTTCAAATGTAATAATCACTTATTCTTCTGTTTTTGATACTTCACATTAGTTTTGGATGATACCACAAATTTGG